>NW_024589954.1:0-104956 GCF_018446385.1 Zingiber officinale | reverse complement strand
CCTCTCAGGAAGACCCGTCCGAGTTACTTCATGAGATTTCCCGATCGACTATGTTCTGTGATAGTTTAAAGTCTCCGGTTCCTCCCATGAAGACCCGTCAAAGTTACTTCATGAGATTTCCCGATCGACTAGGTTTTGTGATAGTTTAAAGTCTCCGGTTCCTCCCATGAAGACCCATTCGAGTTACTTCATGAGATTTCCCGATCGACTATGTTCTGTGATATTTTAAAGTCTCCGGTTCCTCCCATGAAGACCCGTCCGAGTTACTTCATGAGATTTCCCGATCGACTAGGTTCTGTGATAGTTTAAAGTCTCTGGTTCCTCCCATGAAGACCCGTCCGAGTTACTTCATGAGATTTCCCGATCAACTAGGTTCTGTGATAGTTTAAAGTCTCTGGTTCCTCCCATGAAGACCCGTCCGAGTTACTTCATGAGATTTCTCGATCGACTAGGTTCTGTGATAGTTTAAAGTTTCAGGTTCCTCCCATGAAGACTCGTCCGAGTTACTTCATGAGATTTCCCGATCGACTATGTTCTTATGTAAAATTATAATGTTTGCACTGACCTTGTAATGGTTTTAAAACTTCTGGGTTTTTCTTAGGGTAGTTGAATAAGTCTTTAGTATTCCCCACTATCGATCGTTCAGATTTATAAAAGTTTTGCAGATACTTCTCAATCTGTGTGAACCATATTTATTTCTTTGGTGGTGTTGGTCTCGCATTGTATTTATTGAAAGAAGTAGAGTACATAAACTGTAAGCATACTTGTCCTCAGTTTGCTGGGAACTTACTTCAAATAATTACGATTTGTTCCTTCAGATGTATTTTTGAGTGATATGATCTTGTCAGGTTCGGTAAGGTTGTAAATGATTTACACTCCAAGGACGTTCAAGAATTCTTCCTTCAGTATCCTGGAGATAATATGAACCTGATGCGAGCTTTTCCACCACTTTGTAAGGTCCTCCCCATTGTGGTGCCAACTTATTGACATCCCCGACAGGTTTGACACGCTTTCATACTAGATCTCCTACTTGGAAAAATCTAAGGATGACTCTTTTGTTATAATTTTGCCTCATTCATTGTCGATATGATGCGAGACGAGTAGCAGCTTTATCTCTAATTTCCTCTATCAAGTCTAGCTCCATGAGTCGTCGACCCTCATTGTCTTCATCATATAATTGTCTTCTATCAGATTCTACTCCCACCTCAATGGGAATTATTGCTTCTCCTCCATAAACTAATTGAAAGGGAGTGATTCCTGTAGCATCTCGAGGTGTAGTACGGTATGCCCAAAGAACGTTGGGAAATTCATCTACCCAGCTACCTCTGACATGATCCAGTTTGGTTTTTAAACCCCTTATAATTTCACTATTGGTTACTTCCGCTTGACCATTACTTTGCGGATAAGCTACAGAGGTGAAGGCCTGAATAATACCATAACTTTTGCACCAGTCTAAGATTTTATCCCCTTCAAATTGCCTTCCATTATCAGAGACTAATTTATGAGGAATGCCAAATCTGCATATGATATTTTTCCATAGAAATTTAATAACTGCATCTTCGATAATCCAGGCAAGCGGTTCTGCTTCTACCCATTTAGAAAAATAATCCACTGCTACCCATAAAAACCTTTTTGTGCAGCTGCCATAGGAAACGGGACAACTAGGTCCATACCCCATTAATCGAAGGGACATGAGACTATAGAGGTCCTCAATAACTGTGTAGGATGATGTAAGATATTTTGATGTTTCTGACAAGAAATATAAGTTCTTACCAACTTGTTGGCATCCTCGTGTAGCGTAGGCCAGAAATATCCTGCTAGTAAGATTTTGCGGGCCAAGGATCTTCCTCCTATATGACTACCACATGAGCCTTGATGAACCTCCTGTAAAATAAATTGTATATCTTCTGTGCCAATACACTTGAGCAGAGGTCTAGAAAAAGCTCTTTTATATAATTGTTCTCCTATCATAGTGTATTGAGCAGCTCTTTTCTTAAATATCCTTGCTTGCTCGGCATTACTCGGAAGAATACCCTGTTGTAGATACAATATGATTTGGGCCCTCCAGTCGCCGTGTATTTCAGCATCAGCTTGTCTCTCGATACAAGATATTAACAAAGCTTGCTCCACGGGCCGATCGAAATTCCATGGTGTTATAGCGGAGGCCTGCTTAGCTAATTCATCTGCTACTTGATTTTCAGATCGAGAAACTTTTTGTATATTTACTTCTTAAAACTGGGAGTTCAACTTATCAAATGCCTCAGCATATGACTTGAGCCTATCATTATTAATTTCAAAATTACCTAATAGTTGTTGGGCTGCTAATTGAGAGTCAGAATAAATGATGACCCGAGCTACTCCTATGTGCCGAGCGGCTTGCAATCCAGCTATCAATGCCTCATATTCTGCCTCATTGTTAGTGGCTCTATAATTCAACCTGATAGAAAGTTGGAGTCTGTCTTCCCTTGGAGATATGAGAAGAACACCAATTCCGCTACCTTGCCTGGTTGAGGAACCATCCACATAAACTTTCCAGATATTTTCTTCCTTAGGGCCTTGAACTTCTATAATGAAGTTTACTAGAGCTTGTGCCTTGATGGCCGAGCGGGGTTGATATTGTATGTCATATTCACCAAGTTCAATTGTCCATTTGATTAGCCGACCTGATGCCTCTGGGTTGAGCAACACCCGTCCAAGGGTACTGTTGGTCAATACAACAATTTCATGTGATAAGAAATATGGACGTAACCTCCGAGCAGTCAACACTAATGCATAAGCCAACTTTTCTAGTGTAGTATATCTACACTCAGTTCCTTTTAATAGGTGGCTAGAGAAATATACAGGTTGTTATTCCTTTCCCTCCTACCTAACTAATACAAAGCCTACAACGTTTTCATTAGCTGACAAATATACCCAGAGGGTCTCTCCTACTATAGGCTTAGCTAATACAGGAAGAGTAGATAAGTAATCCTTTAATTCTTGAAAGGCCTTATCACATTCCTCATTCCACTGAAATTTGTTTGCCTTTTGGAGTATCTTAAAGAAATGGAAGCTACGATCGGCCGACCGGGAAATGAACCTGGACAAGGCTGTAATCCGGCCAGTAAGTGTTTGAGCTTCTCTCATGTTGCGTGGAGGCTCCATGTTCTGAAGTGCCTTGACTTTGCTCGGGTTGGCCTCTATTCCTCGCTCGGACACCATATACCCCAGGAATTTTCCCCCTTTTGCTCCAAATAAACATTTGCTTGCGTTCAGCTTGAGCCCATATTGCCTCAATGTCTTGCAAGTCTTCTCTACATCCCTGCACAGATCAACAGCTTGAAGGGACTTAGTTAAAATATCATCAACATATACTTCCATATTTCTTCCAATCTGCTTATGGAAGACCTTGTTCATAAGTCTCTAATAAGTTGCTCCTGCATTTTTTAATCCGAAGGGCATAACATTATAACAATAAGTACCCTCAGATGCTATAAAACTGACCTTTTCTTGATCCTCTTTAGCTAGGGGGACTTGATGATAGCCTTGATAAGCATCCAGAATAGAGATGTACTCACACCCAGCAGTGGAGTCTACCAGTTGATCGATCCTGGGTAATGGATAATAATCTTTTGGGCAAGACTTGTTGAGATCCCGGAAATCAATGCATACTCTCCATTTGTTCCCTAGCTTGGAGACTAGAACCACATTAGCTAACCAGCTAGGAAATTGTACCTCCCTGATGTAACCAGCCTCCATGAGCTTAGTTATTTCTTCTTTGATGATTTGGTTTTGTTCCGCGCTAAAATTCCTTTTTCTTTGCATGACCGGCTGGGCATCTGGGAAGACATGCAAAGAATCCTCCATGACTGTAGAAGAAACGCCCAAGACTTCTTTGGGCGTCCAGGCAAACACATCACTATTCTTCTTCAAGCATTGCACCAATTAAGCTTTCAGAATAGGCTCAAGATCAGCAGCAACATAAGTAGTTGCCTAAGGTCGTCCAGTCTGAATTTGGACTTCTTCCTTCTCTTCATAAACCAGAACAGGCTGCTTCTCCTGAATGGCATTGACCTCCATTCTTTGAATCTTTCGGGAAGCATTAGCTTCAGCCCGAACTATTTCTACATAACATTTTCGGGCTGTCTTCTGATCACCTCATACTTCTCCGACTTGATCATCAACAGGAAATTTAATTGTTTGACAAAAAGTAGAAACGACCGCCCTAAACTCGTTTAAGGTCGGTCGACCCAGTATCACATTATAAGAGGACGGGATTCGCTTATTTTATTTGTAGCGAACAAAAATAAATATTTAATTCATCGTAATCGTAATTAAAAGAAACAATATATATATTGTTTTCCTTGTTGACATAAGTTCTCCTTGTAGATAGATAGAGTTTTCGGATAATTATATTTTTTCTTTTGTTTTTTATTTATAATTATTTATTTAATTTAATATATTAAAATAATATTAATTATTATTTTAACTTATATTATAATATTCATTATTATATTACTTATTATTTAAATATATATATATATATATATATATATATATATATATATATATATATATATATATTCTAAATATTATAGTTCTACCACCATGAAATAAGATCTCCTTGTTCTCATCAGAGGCTCCTCTCCTAGAGATATGGCTAACTTTATTTGGCCCAACGGTTGTACTTCGTTGCCCGTGAACCCATATAGGGGAGTGACTATTTGTTGAAGTTCACTCGGGTCAATCTGTAATTGATCAAAAGCCTTCTTGAATATAATATTGACAGAACTGCCCGTGTCTATGAAGGTACAAGAAATAGCATAGTTGGCTATCACGGCTTTGATAATCAGGGCATCATCATGGGGTATTTCTACCCCTTCAAGATCTCTAGGCCCAAACTTATCTCGGGACCAGCTGCTCGCTCCATGCTACATCCCATGGCATGAATTTCCAGTCTTCGGGCATGTGCTTTCCTGGCCCTATTAGAATCCCCATTGGTGGGCCCGCCCGTGATCATATTGATATTACCCCGGACGACATTACTCCTATTTTCTTCTTGTCGGATTGTCATGGCTTCAAAAGGAGCCTTTTCCAACACCTGGCTTGTACCGGCCGGGGTAGGCAATGTCTCTTGCCGAGGTTCGACCGGGCGATATTCCAATTTAAGCGGCCTTTGCTGCCTGGAGTACTACTGCCGATAATAATTTTGCCTCTGGTAGCGCTCCTTGTTTGCTCTTTTATTTCTTAAAACAAAACAATCTTCAGTATGATGACTACTAGTTTTGTGATAAGTGCACCATCTTCTTGGTGCCTCTGGCTATATCTCCACATGCTGCACTGCTTGCGGGCGGTATTCTGGATGGCGATGAGGTGGATGAACCACTCAAGGTCCCCTAGGTGGTGGGACAGGAGTAGGAGCCTTTTCCTTAATCGGAGTAGGAGAAGAGGTGGTGCTCTCTTTTCTGCGGGCGGCTTGAGCTTCCTCAACATTAATAAATTTAGTGGCTCGTTCAATTAAGGAGTCAAAATTGGAAGGAGGATTTCTTACCAGATCTTTAAAGAAATCATTATCATTTAAACCCTGAGAGAAAGCACCCACTAAGATTTCAGTAGTAGCATTAGGTACATCGATAGCTACCTGATTGAACCTTTTGATGTAGGCTCGGATGGACTCTTTGGATGCTTGCTTAATTGAAAATAGACTCCAAGGAGTCTTATGATACCTCTTGTTACTGGAAAAATGATGCAAAAAAACTTTCTTGAAGTCTTTGAATTTTCGGATGGACTTTTCTGGCAATCTCTTGAACCAACGTTGTGCAGCTCCTCCAAGGGTAGTAAGAAACATCCGACATTTCACCCCATCAGAGAATTGTTGTAATAATGCTACGTTCTCAAATTTCAATAGATGATCTTTTAGATCTGTTGTTCCAGTGTACTCGTCGATCTGAAGATTTTGATACCGCTTAGGAAGAGGATCATCCAGTACACTTTGAGAGAATGGGGAGATGACTTTTTCTGGTGAGCTATCACTGGTTATCATTTTAATCTTACGCTTTTCTTTGTCCGGTGCTTCACCAGAAGATTCTTGGAACACGAGCCTTCGACCCCCTTGCTCCATGGGAGAAGGAAGAAAGGCTCGTGAACGTCGCGTCGGAGAAACTGCAGCTGGAGGGAATTATGCATGTTCCTCCTCTTCCAGCTCCTTTCCTTTTCGATGCTCAGTAGTTGAAATTGCTGGATTATGAGCTGTTGGCAGAGTAGCTCCAGTATGAGCTTGAAGTTGTTGTTGTTACAAGGCTTTCTGGACATGAGAATTAATGAGGAAATCCATATCTTCACGACTAATGGTAAGTAGGTTTGATTTTCCAGCCTCTTCCATCTTGTAGTCTTAGATTCAGGTAAAGTTCCCACAGACGGCGCTAAATTTGATCTTGTCTGAGAAGCTTGACAAGATGGAGATCTGAGAGAAAAAACTTACCGCTGGTGAAGAATAATACCTGTAGAACAACGATCCAAGAAACCCAAAGCGGATCGTAAAGAACAGCCGCTGAATGCTCCCCTTGAACGAAGATCCGATGACGAGAAAGAAATCCAATCAAAGAGAAACCAAACTCGAAGCTTCCAGGACTTCCTGCGCACAAGAAATCAGCCAACACTATCGTCAGTGACCTAAGACCGAGGTGGGAATCCCTGGCTAGGCCCTCCGACGCTCAAGTTAGTGATCTCTCTTGGTGTGGAAGAAGGAAGAAGAAGACGAACAGTGGTAAAAAATTAGGGTTATGAATGTGCGCAATGATGTGTACTTACGTTGCCAACGGAGAGGATTCCCCTTTTTATACCACTTCATATAACCTCCGTAGTGATGAAGTGGGCCCCGATTTGTTAGAGTTTGTTATAAGATGACGTAAGCTGCGTACTTGCGGTAAATGACTTTTAAGGAATCTTTTTTGTACCCCAGATGTACCTTCTTTGTCGTCTAGTACCTGCAAAATAGTCTAAAAACACATTTCCCGCAAAAACATATAATACCAGTCATACAATCACATATTGCAAATATCTTCCTGCACCGCTTTATTTGAAATATTACTTCTCCTTTGTTTCACAAGTTCTTTTAAATTATTTCTACCTTTCCTACTCGTCCCTCCTGTTTTTACAACATCATAGATAACTTAATATACTAATGTTTCCTGTATTGATCGAGGCTAAGCTTAATTAGGTTTGATCAATTATTATTACCTCTCATGAGGCTCCTGGGGCAGTGCTCGTCCGGGCTCCTTTATGTTTATTATTCAAGCTAGCCCTGGGCTATATTTTATCAAGTATCTTTTCAAGGTATTAGTCAACCCGGTTGATATTGGCTTTCCTTCTTAAAGGCATGTTGTAGTCGATATTAGTCTACTCACTCGGAAGTGTATCTCGACCGATATTGGCCTTCCTTCTTAAAGGAATGTCTCGGTCGATACTGGCCTACTCACTCGGAAGTATATCCCTGCTGATATTGGCCTTCCTTCTTAAAGGAATGTCTCGGTCGATACTGTCCTACTCACTCGGAAGTATATCCCGGCCGATATTGGCCTTCCTTCTTAAAGGCATGTCTTGGTCGATATTGACCTGCCTCCTTGGAGGCACATACCCTAACCGATATTGACCTACTTCCTTTGAAGTATATGCCGACCGATATTGTCCTACCTTCTTAAAGGCATGTCTCGGTCGATATTGATATACCTCCTTTGAGGTATATGCTGATTGATATGGGTCTTCCTCCTTGGAGGCATATCCCGGCCGATATTGGCCTACCTCTCTTGAGGTATATGTCGGCCGATATTGGCCTAGCTTCTTAAAGGCATGTCTCGGTCGATATTGGTCTACCTCTCCTGAGGTATATCCCGACCGATATTTACCTATCTTCTCTGTTTGGTCATCTCCTTTCCCTTCCTTATCGGGGACCCATGAAATCTACCCCATATTAGAAATCATCCACATATTTTAATAGAGAAATTTTAATTTATAAAATTTCCTTTTATAACCAACCATGAAGGGAAAATTAATAGAGAAATTTTTATTTTAAAAATTTCCAGAAACAAATAAGGATGTTTTAATTTTATGTTTAAAACTTGCCTTATTTGGAGCATGTGATGTGGCCGGCCATAGTATGGGTTAAAAGGAATTTTTAATTAAATTTTCCTTATTAACCTATGGAAAGGAATATAATGATATTTTAATTATAATTAAATTTTCTTATTTACCAAGACCAAGGAATATACAATAGAAGATATGATGGATCTATGCGAATGTGCATAGATTACCGAGCGCTGAATAAGGTAACAATCAAGAACAAGTACCCTTTACCTCGGATTGATGACTTATTTGACCAATTGAAAGGTGCCACCGTCTTCTCCAAGATTGATTTGAGATATGGCTATCATCAAGTGAAAGTGAAACAAGATGATATACCAAAGACGGCCTTCCGATCGAGATACGAACATTATGAATTCGTAGTAATGCCCTTCGGAGTTACAAATGCTCCTGCCCTATTCATGGAATTGATAAATCGAGTGTTCTCAGAATATCTCGATAAATTTGTGATAGTCTTCATCGATGATATTCTTATCTACTCGAAGACCCAGGAAGAGCACGCTGAGCACCTGAGCATAACATTACAAATTCTCCGGGAGAGACAATTGTATGCCAAATTCTCAAAGTGCGAATTTTGGCTTGACCAGGTGTCGTTTTTGGGTCACGTGATCTCTAAGGACGGAATTATGGTAGACCCAAGCAAGATAGAAGCCGTGAGTAACTGGAACAGACCAAAGAATGCCAGTGAAATCCGAAGTTTCCTCGGACTAGCCGGCTATTATCGGAAATTCGTAGAGGGTTTTTCCAGAATTGCAGCCCCCATGACGGCCCTCACCAAGAAGAACAAGAGGTACGAATGGACGGAGGATTGTGAGAGAAGCTTCGCGGAGTTGAAGAGAAAATTGACTAGTGCTCCAATTCTCACTCTTCCAGAAAGTAACGGGGGATTCGATATGTACAGCGATGCTTCCAGATTGGGACTCGGAGCTGTACTTATGCAGAATGGAAAAGTCATTGCGTATGCCTCTCGACAACTCAAGGAGCATGAAAAGAATTATCCCACACATGACTTAGAGCTAGCCGCTGTAGTCTTTGCTCTCAAGATATGGAGGCATTATCTATATGGGGCCCAGTGTAAAATTTATACAGATCACCAGAGTCTGAAATATTTCTTTACACAGAAAGACCTAAACATGCGACAACGGAGATGGCTCGAGCTAGTCAAGGATTATGACTGCGAGATCTTCTATCATCCGGGAAAAGCAAACAAGGTAGCAGATGCGCTCAGTAGGAAGTTCTGAGTTACCGGAACTTTTTTTTTTTAGTTCGAGGATGAACTTTTATGAGGTATGGGAGACTGTAACACCCATAGGGTCCTTAGCAAAATTCTAGAATATTTTATCATGAATAAAGAAAAAAAATATATATGCTTTAGTTAAATTTTGCTCCTAGCCGAACACTTAAACAAATAAAATAGAAATAAAAATATATAAGGTCTAGGACTTGAACTCTAGATCTCTCATTAGATGCCTGAATAAGATAACCACTAGACCAAGAGAAATTATTGTTAGAAAAGAGAGGGAAACCATAATTAAATGTAAGAAGAAAAGGCTCTTCTCTTAGAAGGAGAAGTGAGAGTTGTCTTCTTCCTCTCTAATGAAGAGATGCTCTAGAATATTCTTTTCTTACTCACCAAGAAGGGATGTATCTAGACTTTTCTCTTAATTATGAAGAGAGTAAAAGAAAGGAGGAAGAAAAATATATTTTTCCTTCCTCCTCTCATGATGAATAAAAGGAGGAAATTAAAATGAGTTGGCATTTTTCCTCATTCACCTTCCTACTCCCTCCTCCTCCACCGTGACCTCTTCTTCACCATTTCCTCTTCTTGCCGAGACCAAGGAGCAAGGAAGCTTCCCCTCTCTAGGAAGGATCCACAACAAAGGTTAAATCTCTAAGGAAAACAAGCGCAAGGAAGTGAGTATCCCCTCACTGCAGTACAAGTAGCTTCGGTTTAAAATGTTTTTCGAAACTCTAAAAATTTTCTTGCAAGAATGTGGTCAAGATAAAGAATAGGTAGTCACTTAGGGTTAACAAGTGATAAGAGATGCTTCATGTTGTAGAAAAAGAAAAAGAGAAATTTAGAGCCTTATTGCATGTTTCGGCCAAGGATGGAAGAGAGGACCTAGAACAAGTTTTCTTTGATCACATGCTTAATTTTTCTACTCTATGATATATGAATTTCACATGTTGTTAGTTAAGTCTTCATTCTTCATGTTCTGAAAAAAAAAGAGATACCTATCTATATGGTTCGGCCAAAATTGATTATAAGGCCTTAGGTCAAGAATTTTAGATAGAACCCATACTAGTTGTACCTCTTTGTGATGTATGAATTTTTACATGTTTATAACCAAGGTTTTTATTCTTCTTATGGAATAAAATGGTATGAAACCCTACTGATATGTTTGGCCAAATTTAAATAAATGGGTTAGGGTTAAAGTTTTGAACTCAAATATGCTTAGATCATGAAGTACAATACCTTGTATGCACTTAGATTAAATGGGCTTGTTATATGTTTAAGTTTTATGCTTCTTATGGAATAAAATGGTATGAAACCCTACTGATATGTTTGGACAAATTGAAATAAATGGGTTAGGGTTAAAGTTTTGAACTCAAATATGCTTAGATCATGAAGTACAATACCTTGTATGCACTTAGATTAAATGGGCTTGTTATATGTTTAAGTCTTATGCTTCTTATGGAATAAAAAGACATGAAACCCTACTGATATGTTTCGGAGAAATGAAAATAAATGGGTTAGGGTTAGAGTTTTGAACTCAAATAGGCTTATTCATGAAGTATAGTGCCTTGTAGGTACTTGTACAATGCTCTATAGGTACTTAGACTAAATGTGCATGTTACATGTTTAAGTCTTATGCTTCTTATGGAATAAAATGATATGAAACCCTACAGATATGTTTCGGCCAAATTGAAATAAATGGGTTAGGGTTAGAGTTTTGAACTCAAACATGCTTATTCATGAAGTATAATGCCTTGTATGTTCTTAGATCAAGTTTACATGTTATGTGGATAAGTTCTATGCTTCATATGGAACCAAATGATATAAGAACCCTACTGATATGTTTCGGCCAAATTGAAATAAATGGGTTAGGGTTAGAGTTTTGAACTAGAACATGCTTATTCATGAAGTATAATGCCTTGTATGTGCTTAGACCAAGTTGACATGTTATGTGGATAAGTTCTATGCTTCATATGGAACCAAATGATATAAGAACCCTACTGATATGTTTCGGCCAAATTGAGATAAATGGTTTAAGGTTAGAGTTTTGAACTCAAACATGCTTATTCATGAGGTATAATGCCTTGTATGTGCTTAGATCAAGTTTACATGTTATGTGGATAAGTTCTATGCTTCATATGGAATGATATGAGGTTGAAACCTACTGATATGGTTCGGCCAAGATGGATTAATTGGGTTAGGAAAGAGTTTAAACCTAACCAAACATGCTTATGCATTTTCATGATATGTAGCCTTTGATATATAAGTAGATTAAGCTTTCATGCTTTATGATGTGATGAAAATATGCTTTACGATATGTTGCATTTCTATGTCTTATGATAAGATGTGCCATGTTTATGATATGATATGATAGACTTATGACATGATAGGCTATGGTCATGATATGATATGCTAGACTCATGATATGATATGCCATGTTCATGATATGTTATGCTAAGTTCATGAGATGATATGCCAAGTTTGATGATAAGAAAATAACATGTTATACTTTATGTTATGATAAGAACATGTTATATAATGCATGTGTGAATGGCTTATGTAAGAAGAAAAGCCTAAAGAGTTGCTTCCCTTAAGTTGGGACCAAGAGCATTCTTCATGTTATGAAAAAGAGTTGCTTCCCTTAAGTTGGGACCAAGAGCACTCTTCATGTTATGAAAAAGAGTTGCTTCCCTTAAGTTGGGACCAAGAGCACTCTTCATGTTATGAAAAAGAGTTGCTTCCCTTAAGTTGGGATCAAGAGCACTCTTCATGCTATGGTAAAGAGATGCTTCCCTTAAGTTGGGGATCAAGAGCTCTCTTCATGATATGACAAGAATTATGACATGTATGATATGATGAGATATGATATGCATGATATTTTACTTTGTATGGCTTGTACCAAGGGTGTGCTCCATAAGCGCCCCGGGGTCGACGGACTATGAACGGACCTCGTTAAGGGATGGGCTCCTCAGTACGCCCCTAGGTCGACGGACTATGAACGGACCTAGATCCCTAGTAGGTTCGGGGCTAGCTACCCTGTCCTAGGGATTGCGCGCATTTATGTTTACATGTGGTACAAGCCGGGGCCCTTCTCATGATGATGATATGATATTCAAGTATGTATACTATATGTTTTGAAAGAAGCATGATGCATATGTGCATTCCATGATACATGTTTTAAAAATATACATATTGCATCTACATGCACATATTTATGAAATTATGTTTATGCACCCTTATGAACAGGTATGAGTTATGATACATGTTTACATGATATGATAGGCTTCATGATATGTGCTTACAGAATGTGATATGAATCATGATATACACTTACATGCTATACTCTGATATGTTATGCTCCTTTTGTGATATGATATATTATATTCTATTTTCCCTCATGTTATGTTATGAGATGTTATGGTTTTTACATGATAAGATATGTTCTATGTTATGATTCTCCATGCTATGTTATGCTATGCTATGGTTTCTACTTGTTATGTTATGTTATGTGTTTTTCAGATTTATGGGTAGGCAAGGATCTCACTAAGCCTTTGGCTTATAGCTACACGTTTTCCTTGTACTGCAGATAAAGGCAAGGAATGGATTGTTTAAGGGGAGCAGAGCAGGAAAGGCAATGAGGATGTGTGTGGAAGTGCTGGTGGATAGATCTATTTAAGTTTTTGAATTATCTAAGTTATGCATGTGAACAATGTTGGACCTATGCTTATGATAATGTTCAGCTAGTATGATATCCTACTCATGTTATGTTGGTACGTTTGACTTCACATGCCATGTTAAGAGAACTAGATGCATATGGTATATGTTATGATATGAAAAAAAAAACAATTAATTATATATGTCTTCCGCTGCCATGAATCCATATGCATTAGTATAATTGATGTCTATGTTTTAGTGACGTCCGTCCGTCTGGGGTGGCCTTAGTGCTACCTGGAAGGGCGGGCGTTACAAGGTAGGGGTGCCTTCATGAAACCACTCTCTTCTATTTTCCTCTTTTTTTCCCCCTTGGTGGTGGTCGGCCCTATCATCTCTTCCTCTCTTCTTCTAGTGGCCGAACCTATCATCCTCTTGGAGCTTGTTTTGGTGGCTAGATTTGATTGGTAAAGAAGGAGAGAGAGAAGGTTTTGTTTCCTTGTTTTCCTTGGATCTTGGTTGGTGGCCAAGACTTACTATCTCTTGGAGAAGGTTGCTTGGCCGAAACTTGGAAGAAAGAAGAAGGATGCTTGGTGGATTCTCATCTCGGTAGATCATTGTCCACAAACATCCGAGATAAGAAGAGGAATACAATAGAAGATCAAGAGGTTGTTGCTTACAAAGAAAGGTATAACTAGTAATTATTTTCCGCATCATACTAGTTTTCTTTGTATGAATTCCAAACACAAGAGGCATATGATTCTAGATTTCAAATTTGTGATTCGAGTTTGTGTTTTTTTTTGTTTTTTGAATTTGTGATTCGATTGTTCTATTTGGTTAAACCTAGGGTTATATAAGGAAATTAAATATTAAATTTCTTTAAAAGGCTTTATCTAGGCGGGGGAGGATGATCCCATACCCAAGAAGGCCTAGTACCTCGCCTTGCAGTCTTGGAAGCCAATTTTAGAAATTAATATTTAATTGAATTTATTACATGGGTGGATTTGGATCAATAATGTTAAGTTCCGTTTGTAATTCCTAATTTAATTTCTAAAGAACACAATAGGTTGTTAGTAAAGGTTCAGGACATGTACAAAATTTTTATACAGGGGAACCGGTATGATATTCCGCATAGCAACCAACAACTATAAGGAAATTAAATATTAAATTTCATTGAAAGATTTTGTCTAGGAAGTGGTGGATGCTCCCATACCCAAGAAGGCCTAGTGTCTCGCCATGTTTAACCTGGAAGCCAATCTCTAAAATTAATATTTAATTGAATTTGTAACATGGGTAAATTTTGATCAATAATGTTAAGTATCGTTTGAGATCCAAGTCTAAACCTCTAAGAACAGATGAGTTAAATTTGGAATCAATAATGTTAAGTTCTGTTTGCAATTCCTAATTTAATTTCTAAATAACACAATAGGTTTTTAGGAATGGTTCAGGACTTGTATAAAATTTTTGTATAGGGGAACCGGTACGATATTCCCAGTAGCAACCAACAATATGCCCCTCTTGACCACACGTATAAAAGGCACTAGTGCCCTTGCGACAGATTCTCGGATGCATCTTCCCACACGTGAGACACGTAGCATACTTAGGCTGCTTGCTTACGGATACTCCCTATTTATTACTCCACTGCTTCCTCTTGGAGCTCCCCTTCTAGGTTGGACCTTGGCCCTGGGGTTTCTGAGTGGCAGAACTCCCTTGACTTTTATTCTCAATCAGTACTGGCTTCTGCTGCTTGATGCTATTCAGGTAATCCTCCGTGATCAGGGCACTACTAATAAGCTCCTCTGTAGTCT
This sequence comes from Zingiber officinale, assembly GCF_018446385.1. NCBI lineage: Eukaryota > Viridiplantae > Streptophyta > Magnoliopsida > Zingiberales > Zingiberaceae > Zingiber > Zingiber officinale. The sequence continues at coordinate 90,142 of NW_024589954.1, read as the reverse complement.
GCGGTCTATTAATTCCGCCAGCTACATTCAGAGCTATATCTAGCCTCAGCATCTTTAGCATTAGCCTTACCCTTTCTCGTTCTGTACTGACTAACTCAGGGCATAGACGAGCCAGCCTATTGAATTTCTTCACAGCTTCATCCACTGATAAACTTCCTTGTCAGAATTCTGTGAACTCATCGTAATATTTGTTCGTGAGTCGCATATGAAAGAACTCTTCGAAGAACTCAGTCTCGAAGTCAGACTAGGTCATTTGATTCACTATTCTTTTTGCCTTCACCCATTCCCACCATATTCTTGAATCACCAGTGAGGCAGAAGGAAGCGCACTTTATCTTTTCTACCTCCGGCCAGTCCAGTAACTCCATTATGCTCTCTAGGGTTTTGAACCATGCCTGATCATCCCATGGTTCATTGGTGCCAGAGAAATTCTCTTCTTTCAGCTTCTGCCACTGGATAAGGTATGCTTCCTGCCTCACTACCCTTGTAGGGGCTGCAGGTGGAACTGATGGAGCCTCGGCCGCAATTGGTGCCACCACATTAGCTTCCGGTGGGACTACAGGAGAAGCTTGCTGGGTTAGCAGTCAGGGTGGCTATGACCTGCTGTTGTTTTGCCAATTGTCTCTGTAATTGAGTTACTACTTCTTAAAGGTTGGCTGGTGGTGCAGACTCATTTGTCTCAGGCTGAGCTTTATTAACTCTCGGCTGTCTAGTCGGCTATCCTCTAGCCATCTACATATTCATAACCCAACCAGTGAGACATACATCAGCCCATCATCATTCTTACTTGCTATTATTAGCACTTTCATGTATAAGCATGCTCTCATTCTTACTTGCAATCATTAGAACTTATTAGCACTTTCATGTATAAGCATGCTTAATCTTAACAACAGTTCTTACTAATCATAACAGAAATAAAATGCATAAAAGTTGTGAGAGGGTGCTTTCTTACTTTGAAACTACTAGATCAATGCTTCATGTGTGTGTAGCGGAAGGATGGAACTTGCTCTAATACTAAACTGTAACGCCCCCATCCTTAAATAGTACTTACCTTATAGGGCAAACGTTACTCTGTCATTATTTTTTTTTTCAATTTTATACTTATATTATATACTGTACGGTTTAGAGACCTACCCTAAATTTGTTTCGACTGATAGGACGTAACTTGGAGCCAAGCAAAGCTGGAAGAGAGTCTAGAGCTTCTAATGGGTCTGGGCCGTGTGGCCCTGACCGACCGTGTAGCCTTACTCGAGAAGGAGTGCTACCTGGCCGTGTGGCAATGACCAGCGGTGTCACCTTGGTAGTGCACGACCGTGTGAATCTACACAACCATGTCACCTTGGCCAAGAGGAAGAGGAGGATAGCCGTGTGAATCCACACGGCCGTGTAACCATGGCCGAGAGGGAGAGAGGCACGCCCGTGTGAATCCACACGGCCGTGTCTCCTTGGCCGAGAGGGAGAGGTGCTCGGCCGTGTGAATCCACACGACCGTGTCACCTTGCCCGAGAAGGAGAGATGCACGATCATGTGAATCCACACAGCCATGTCTCCTTGGCTGAGAGGGAGAGGTGCTTGGGCGTGTGAATCCACACGGCCGTGTCACGGGCCGTGTGGGGGGTCACACCCTGCTCTACAACAAGGGGTTGTTCTCCCCTTTATACTCGTCTTTGGGTTACGATTCTCTTTCATTGCTTGAAGAGGGGTCCTCCCCATTGGGGAGACCCTAGATCTTTCCTCTTTGCCACTCACATTATTGCCAAACTAATAATATCAAGTTTAAACATGATTTAGCATCAAGTTCTAACATATTCCAAACTGATAATAACAAGTTCCCAGTTCCTTCCACTGTTCCGTCACACACCCACAAAACATCGCTCCTACTGCCTCCTCCTACTCGAGCTTTCCTTTACCTTTATCTACAGTATAAGGAAATGGAAATCTATAAGCGAATGCTTAGTAAGTACCATCTACTCATAAAACAAGCATAAAAAGAAGGAACATACTTTCAAAATTCCTTGGGAAAACACAAAACTCACACTTGACAGTAATTTGGAAATCTGTACATGGCATGCATTTTCAAATAGGTTTATCATGCAAAACATCAACTTAAAATCATGCTAGTAATGTAATGAAAACAGGAATCTTGCATATTATAGAGTTCATCAATGCTACACTTAATAACTCAGGTTCTCAACCTTAGAAAAACTTCCACTAAGACAAACAACAAAGTTTGAAAACTTTGTATTACATAAGTAGTGAAAAGAATAATAAACTTGCTTGGGCCCTACATTGTACCACTTTATGTGCATCCTTAATAAGATTCGAGGTAGCTAATTCTGAACCTATTAAGGTACTACTAGGTGATCTAGGGGCCCAGGGGCGATCTAGGAGCCCACCCTTGGACCTTGTGTCTAATGCATGCCACTTTAAAGTAAAATACTTTCTTTTATATATCACTTTCTTATAGTTGCACTTACTTGTCATTTAAACAAGCACCTTATGTGCGCTTAATCCTCTACACTGATAGGGAATCACTTTAGGGCACTTTGAATATGCTTCTTGGCCCCAAAACTATATGGGAAGCAATTCAAGATACTCCAAACATGCTATTAATCCCAGAACTTCAGAGGACATCTTATATATCATAACATATATCTTCTTTAAGATGCATAAACATAACACAACATGTATCTTCTTTACATGCATAAAAACATATCACAATATGCAACATTGAAACAACTTATACTGCAGGTGAGCAGTACTTACCTCCATTCGCTAGATCTTACAATTATAGGGTGTTGGGGAAAACAATCCTCTCTTGTAACCTTAATCTCCAAGACACCCATTCCGTGCGTCCTAATCCTTGTCAAAACCCTCCTCTTAGATTCTCCCCTTGAAGAACTTAGAACCTTGGGAACCCAAGGGTTCTTGGCCAAAAACTGCAAGAGGGGGAAGAGGAGGTTAGGCTAGAGAGGAGAAGAGAAGATGCAAAGTTAGGTTTTCTTCTCTTCCCTTCCCCTTTTATACAAAGTGGAAGTTGAAGCATCCCTTCACCCATAATCAACATATAATAAATAGTTTTCTATTTCGAATGTGATGCTTTACCTCCACCTAATGGCTACTTAAACCAATCTTAAATCAAGGGTCTAGGGTTCAAATCCTAGCCCGGGTCATTTACATATATATTTTTATTTATTTTCTCTTCTTCTATTTCTTTTTGCTCTTTTGGAGGAAACGGAATTTATGGGTGTTACAGGACTAAATCAATATTGAATCCACAATAGTTAAATTCATTACCTAGATAAACCATATCAAAGTTATGATTTAGAGAGAACCAATAGAAAAAATAATTTTATTGTAAGATAAAATTGCAAGATTGTTTCATTTGTTACTTTTATTATGCATCTGTAGTTTATTTTTTACTTAACTTAGCATGGCTAGGTAAGAAAATAGTTAATTTGATACTTAACAACCTAGTGTTAGGATGTGGTGAGATGATATTATATTAGGATGCAAAGAATAAGTGTATCCAAGTTGGGTATGGATTATCCTATTTGGTGCACTTAGTTGAGAGAAATTAACTGAAACTACCTTGCCACATCCTAAACTAGTTAGACCCTAAATTTTTCAATAAGTAGGTTAAAAATATAATTTCTTAAAAAGACTTTATTTAAGGAGGTGGTTGCTTCTCCAATATCAAAAAAGGTCATTATGCCTTACCACAACTTGTAAGTCAATTTTTGAAATGTGTATTTAACTAATTAATAGCCAAACCTAAATCTAATACAAGGTCAAATTAGATTTAAAATTCAAACTAATTCTCTTCAAGTAAAATAGAAAACCATTTCACCAAACCAATAGGTTAACTCGATTAATAATCTAGAAATGGGTGAAATAGAGACTAAGGTAAAATTGATCAAAACATTATAAATTAAATTCTATTCAAGAACCATTGTAAGTGCGAAAATATAGAATTTTCAAAATTAAGTTAATTTTTTGAAATAAAAAGATTATCGATATAAGTGCCTGGAATAGATCCATGTGCCGAAACCATTTTGAAGTTTCAAATTTTTTAAAATTTAGGCACCCGCACCCTAGTCCAGGAAGCCCACAAAATCCCGCCCAAAAAGCCTACCTAAAACTTCGTCGTTTGGGATGAAGGCGCCTCAACATCCTCAAAGTTCCTAGTAATGTTGCCACACAGAAACCTGACAAAGATGGTTCAAGCTCATGGAACACCTTTGGGTGCATAGATATGATTTTAGAAGGGGGACCCGAGGCTTCAACTCCAGGCACCTCCAAAGCCTGTTTCCGAGCTGTTTCATCCCCATTTTTTATTTCGGTCTAGTCTTGCATAGCCTTGGTAATTAGTTCCTATTTTAGTTGTCCAAAAAATGTTTTGGTACACTCTAAACTTAACTTGTCATTATTATGGTAAAAATAAATCATTTATTTATGTTGGTAGGATTAAGAGAAAAGCCACTGAGCTTGATTCCTCTAGCACCCCTAGCACTGACATTAGGTTCCGTGCAGAGGAACTTAGGTTGTCCACAAGGTGTCTAGAAAGGAGAAAATAAAAAGTATCATCAGAGTTCATCCACCGAAGAGTTATAGGTCGTGGAGTTGGAACTTGTGTATCAAATCATGTTAATATGTTGTTTTGTTCCTTTCATTTGTACACTACTTATTTTATTTATATATATTTAAATTGTTCAAACTCTTCATGTGTTAAATAGTCAATGAAAATGTAAATGACAATTCATCCCTCTAGCGATGATAATTCTACATATATATAACATTTTCTTCAATATATACATTATTTTTATAATATGTATACAATTTAAATAAATAAAAATACATGTAGTATCAAATTTTATTTCACCAATCAAGATGGATGATATAATTTATTCTCCATCTTTACACTATGATTAACAATAACAATGACAAACTTGTTGTCCATTTCGTACTTTACATTCCCCTCCTCTACATGAATTTGAACACCAAGTGTTGCACGCACTAGTATCACTAGCACCTCTACAACTTGTTTGTTGTCTATCACCCCATTTTTTATATTCCGAACAACAATTGGTAGCATCAGAGCGATCTATAATTTTAACCAAAAAAGAATAGTCAACATTAGGATATATGAACAATATGTAACAAATAAATTCAATAAAATTTGCATGGAATATTTAAATGGTGTTTACTTACTTGCAAGGCATATAGTTGTAAACAAAAGAAATACACAAAGAATTGAAACTCGAGACATTATGTAGTACTAATTAACTTTTGAGTTTTTTGTATTTTATATTTATTGTGTAATTGTAATAGTGGTGCAAGATCAGTATATATATTGTTCCGTGAAGTGAAAATAGGAGAATACAATTAAAAGAAAATATAACAAATAACATAATCGATCCTATAATTAGTAGCAAAGTGGTCATACACTTTTAGAAAGCTTACTATTTTTATCTACTTTTCAATTATGTATTGTCCTATATATAGAAAGAATGTAATATTTATCGAGTATATAATTTTGTTATGTATATCAGTTATTTAATTATAGGAAACATATTATATATACTATACACTTTTAGAAATAATACTATATACAAAATTGTTAACAAACATTTTGCTACAGAACATTGCAAACAGTCCTCGTAGTGAGTCTGCATAACTTTTTTTTTTAAAATACAACTTTTTCAAATCCACGTCATTGTTTCTTTCTCTTTTATTTTTATAAAATCAACATTTCCTCTCTTCATTCTCCTTGCCATAGACTTACTATTTTAACTGGGTCAAACTTATTACTTTAGCACTTAGAAATTATAAATTTTATTTTTTGACTTACTACTTTATGACAAAAATATTACGAAGTAAAATGTTACTTAAAATTAGAAGTGAGGCTTGTATTTTTTAACCAACATAGTCTAAAATGATATTTACTTCATCAATTTTATAACCCAAATAATTATCATATATTACTTCATAATTAAGAAGTGAGACTACTTTCCTTATACTGTAGAAAAAGGTAAAGGAAAGCTCGAGTAAGGAGGGGCAGCAGGAGCAATGTTTGCTGGTGTGTGTGATGGAACAGTGGGAAGTGATCATGGAACATACTAGTGCATGGAATATGTTAGATTTTGCTACTGATGGACCTATTTTCTTATCCTTCTTTGTATAAAAATACTATTAAGAATTGTGTATGATGAAATTGACAGTTTGTTAGTAATTAGCATGTCAAAGACTCTTCCTAAAGAAATGGGAGAGAACGGTAAGCCAAGAGGGAGTACAATGGGGAGAACCCACCTCCTTTGTAGTGCTGTGTGTGACCCCCTGCACGGCCTGTGACATGGTCGTGTGGGTTCACACGACCATCACCTACTCCCTCTCGGCCAGGGTGACATGGCCGTGTGGATTCACACGGCCATCACCTACTCCCTCTCGGCCAGGGTGCTATGGCCGTGTGGTTTCACACGGCCGTGCACCTCTTCTTGTCGGCCAGAGTGACACAGCCATGTTGCTTTACACGGCCATGCATTCCTCATGGTCTCGGTCAAGGTGACACAGCCGTGTGAAGCACATGGCTGCGCACCTCTTCTTCTCGGGTAAAATGGCACAGCCGTGTGGTTTCACATGGTCGTACACCCCTTCGTCACAGCCGAGGTGACATGGCCATGTAAGCCACACGGCCGTGCCCCACTTCCTCACTGCCCAGGTGACATGGTCGTGTGGAAGCCACACGGTCGTGCCCTACTCCAGTAGGGGAGACCTTAAACGGTCGTGTGGCACACACGGCCGTGCCCAAACTTGGGACTGGTAAGGCCACACGGCCGGTCATCACTACACGGTGATAACATGCCTCTTCACGGGTAGGGCCACAGGGCTGGTTAGGATCACACGACCTAGACCCCTCAGCAACTATAGAGTTCCTCTCAGCTCTGCTTCGATCAAAACTATGGCTTAACAGTCGAAACAAGTTCAGACTAGATTTCTGAATCGAGCGAAGTGCTAATAACAATGTCCTTAGAAGGTATATCTAGAAAAAAAAAGTAACGCCTGTGCTCTAAGTTAGTGTTTCTGTCAGGCGGTCGTTACATTTTCTGCTGCGTTTACTTTTAGCCATGTTGGCTCTTATTATACTGCATGGTTGTGTATTTACTTTCAGTTGTGTGGGCTTGAATCGAGCGAAGTGCAAATAACAATGTCCTTAGAAGGTATATATAGAAAAAAAAAGTAACGCCTGTGCTCTAAGTTAGGGTTTCAGTCAGGCGGTCGTTACATTTTCTGCTGCGTTTACTTTTAGCCGTGTGGGCTCTTATTATACTGCATGGTTGTGTATTTACTTTCAGCCGTGTGGGCTTATTATACTACATGGTTGTGCTTATATCCAGCCGTGTGGGCTGTTGAATATGTTATATGTTGTGTGTGTATGTTAATAATTGTCGAAGTAAACAATGGTAAAGTCTATCAAAAAAATACACATAGTGAAAATATCAGAAGCGGATGAAGATATGAGTGCTAAGGGCTACGCTTGTTGTTGGAAGAGGGTAACAGGTGATGTTACATTTCTTGCTTATGTGAGAAGATAAAGGAGAAGAAAAGAGAGCTTTTGAGCTTGAGGAAAAACTCTAGGTTTATTGCCATTGGTGAAGAGAATAAGGAGGAAATGTAAAAGAAGATGAAGGGAAAATAAAAGAGAGGGATAGGCGAAGGCACAACAGTGGTGTATAACATAGCAGCGGCTGTAGAGTATGTGGGGAGGAAAGGGAGAAAAAAAAGGAAAGAGAAGGTTTCTTCAAGAAAATACCATAATTCATTTTAAACCGATCGAATCTGTTTTATCCTTAATCATCCTTAATCCACTGCAAATCTATCCGAAGTTGAACTAACTAACGCGGGGCAGGATAGTAATTATCATTTGGGCTAATGAGAAGACAGAATTAAGGATGCGGCCAAAAAAGAAACCACTAAAGGGAACCTTTTATTATGAATAGAGCATTAATTCCTCAAACAATTAATTAGATTTTTATATAGACTCTAAATTCTAATACCCATAAAAAAGGGAAGAAATTCTAATGTACAAACTCCAATTTCTATCTTCTAAACACAGAAAAAAGATATAAAAATGAAAATTTAATTAACAGACTCATAATCTAAAATTCTTAAACAGACTCAAAATATATAATTATAGAAAGATAGATATTTTGAAAATACTTAAAATATCAAAACTACCTAAAATAAAATAAAACCCAAAAAATTAAAAATAAAAATTATTAAAAAAACATTTATAGAAACCTTTGAATCCTCTTATATCAGCCACCTTGGTTTGGAAAAAGTCATCCTATTTGGATTTCCTGCTCGGCATCTAATCTTCCGATGTCTAGTGCTTCCTCAAATGTCATGTCCTCTAGCCCCATTGACCTGCTAGACGTTCGGTCCTCCAAACCCATCTATACTTCCTGACTTGTGACTTTAATTTGCCAAGCCTTCTACCTAGTATCTGATCCAACTGAACTGCTAGGCTTTTCCTTTTCCTAATATTCACAAGGGCTTTTCCTTTATCAAGTATCACTTGGACATTCTAGTTGACCTACCTGCACACTCAGTAAACTTTCATTAAATAAAAATAAGCCTTAATTTTGAACTTTTTCCAATTATCAAAAATCTAGTTCCTTCAACACCAATAAAATGATCATCAGAGGAGTCAAAAGAGGAAGAATAAGCTCAATCCAACCTCCTAACACAACCGGCAATAGAACAAGTGGCTAAGACCGAATATGAACTCAAGTTTGAGTTAAAATTTGAATCAAAGTTTGAGATAAGCCATAGATCTAAATATACTTTCCTGACAAGCCCAATAATGAGGTAATCTCTCCCTTAGTTAATAAGTTATATACTATCATTTGTAATTTGTTTTGAAATTAGCCAAATCCAATATCTAGGTCAAGTCACTCTAAAAGAAGGTAGAAGTCCTTAAGTATAAGACTACCCTTAGCACTTCAAATGAATAAGTTCAAAATGGAACTTCAACACAAGTCCAACAACTTGAGTAATAAAATTCCTTTGAAAATTAGAGTTGAAGAACTAAAAGGATCATTAAAATGTTTAACTTCGATCTCCAAGTCCCTTAATATATTACTCGAAACACAAAGGATCATATACAATTGATCTTCACACGCTTATCAGTCTAAGAAACCTTTCAAAATCATATCTATTATTAGTTAATGAACTGCTAGAAATCAAGTCTAACCATGGGTCCCTAAATCAATCATGAGTATTTAAGTTGGACTAAATCAATATTGAATCCACAATAGTTATATTCATTACCTAGATAAACCATATCAAAGTTATGATTCAGAGAGAACTAATAGAAAAAATAATTTTAATGTAAGATAAAATTGCACGATTGTTTCATTTGTTACTTTTATTATTCATCCTTAGTTTATTTTTTACTTAACTTAGCATGGCTATGTAAGAAAATAGTTAATTTGATACTTAACAACCTAGTGTTAGGATGTGGTGAGACGATATTATATTAGGATGCAAAGAATAAGTGTATCCAAGTTGGGTATGGATTATCCTATTTGGTGCACTTAGTTGAGAGAAATTAACTGAAACTACCTCGTCACATCCTAAACTAGTTAGACCCTAATTTTTCAATAAGTAGGTTAAAAATATAATTTCTTAAAAAGACTTTATTTAAGGAGGTGGTTGCTTCTCCAATATCAAAAAAGGTCATTATGCCTTACCACAACTTGTAATTCAATTTTTGAAATGTGTATTTAACTAATTAATGGCCAAACCTAAATCTAATACAAGGTCAAATTAGATTTAAAATTCAAACTAATTCTCTTCAAGTAAAATAGAAAACCATTTCACCAAACCTATAGGTTAACTCGATTAATAATCTAGAAATGGGTGAAATGGAGACTAAGGTAAAATTGATCAAAACATTATAAATTAAATTATATTCAAGAACCATTGTAAGTGCGAAAATATAGAATTTTCAAAATTAAGTTAATTTTTTGAAATAAAAAGATTATCGATATAAGCACCTGGAATAGATCCATGTGCCGAAACCATTTTGAAGTTTCAAATTTTTTAAAATTTAGGCACCCGCACCCTAGTCCAGGAAGCCCACAAAATCCCGCCCAAAAAGCCTACCTAAAACGTCGTCGTTTGGGATGAAGGCGCCTCAACATCCTCAAAGTTCCCAGTAATGTTGCCACAAAGAAACCTTACAAAGATGATTCAAGCTCATGGAACACCTTTGGGTGCATAGATATGATTTTAGACGGGGGACCCGAGGCTTCAACTCCAGGCACCTCCAAAGCCTGTTTCCGAGCTATTTCATCCCCATTTTTGATTTCGGTCTAGTGTTGCATAGCCTTGATAATTAGTTCCTATTTTAGTTGTCCAAAAAATGTTTTGGTACACTCTAAACTTAACTTGTCATTATTATGGTAAAAATAAATCATTTATTTATGTTGGTAGGATTAAGAGAAGAGCCACTGAGCTAGATTCCTCTAGCACCCCTAGCACTGACATTAGGTTCCGTTCAGAGGAACTTAGGTTGTCCACAAGGTTTCTAGAAAGGAGAAAATAAAAATTATCATCCGAGTTCATCCACCGAAGAGTTATAGGTCGTGGGGTTGGAACTTGTGTATCAAATCATGTTAATATGTTGTTTTGTTCCTTTCATTTGTACACTACTTATTTTATTTATATATATTTAAATTGTTCAAACTCTTCATGTGTTAAATAGTCAATGAAAATGTAAATGACAATTCATCCCTCTAGCGATGATAATTCTACATATATATAACATTTTCTTCAATATATACATTATTTTTATAATATGTATACAATTTAAATAAATAAAAATACATGTAGTATCAAATTTTATTTCACCAATCAAGATGGATGATATAATTTATTCTCCATCTTTACGCTATGATTAACAATAACAATGACAAACTTGTTGTCCATTTCGTACTTTGCATTCCCCTCCTCTACATGAATTTGAACACCAAGTGTTGCACGCACTAGTATCACTAGCACCTCTACAACTTGTTTGTTGTCTATCACCCCATTTTTTATATTCCGAACAACAATTGGCAGCATCAGAGCGATCTATAATTTTAACCAAAAAAGAATAGTCAACATTAGGATATATGAACAATATGTAACAAATAAATTCAATAAAATTTGCATGGAATATTTAAATGGTGTTTACTTACTTGCAAGGCATATAGTTGTAAACAAAAGAAATACACAAAGAATTGAAACTCGAGACATTATGTAGTACTAAATAACTTTTGAGTTTTTTGTATTTTATATTTATTGTGTAATTGTAATAGTGGTGCAAGATCAGTATATATATTGTTCCGTGAAGTGAAAATAGGAGAATACAATAAAAGGAAATATAACCAATAACATAACCGATCCTATAATTAGTAGCAAAGTGGTCATACACTTTTAGAAAGCTTACTATTTTTATCTACTTTTCAATTATGTATTGTCCTATATATAGAAAGAATGTAATATTTATCGAGTATATAATTTTGTTATGTATATCAGTTATATAATTATAGGAAACATATTATATATAATATACACTTTTAGAAATAATACTATATACAAAATTGTTAATGAATATTTTCTTACAGAACATTGCAGAAAGTCCTTGTAGTGAGTCAGCATAACTTTTTTTTTTAAAAAAAATACAACTTTTTCAAATCCACTTCATTCTTTCTTTCTCTTTTATTTTTATAAAATCAACATTTCCTCTCGTCATTCTCCTCGCCATAGACTTAGTATTTCAACTGGTTCAAACTTATTACTTTAACACTTAGAGATTATATATTTTATTTTGTGACTTACTACTTTATGACAAAAATATTATGAAATAAATTGTTACTTAAAATTAGAAGTGATGCTTGTATTTTTTAACCTACATAGTCTAAAATGATATTTACTTCATCAATTTTATAACCCAAATAATTATCATATATTACTTCGTAATTAATAATTGTTGAAGTAAACGATGGCTAAGTCTATCAAAAAAATACACATAGTGAAAATATGAGAAGCGGATGAAGTTACGAGGGCTAAGGGCTAAGCTTGCTTTTGGAAGAGGGCAATAGGTGATGTTACATTTCTTGCTTGTGTGAGAAGATAAAGGAGAAGAAAAGAGAGCTTTTTTGCTTGAGAAAAAAACTCTAGGTTTATTGCCATTGGTGAATAGAATAAGTAGGAAATGGAAAAGAAGATGAAGGGAAAATAAAAGAGAGGGATAGGTGAAGGCACAACGGTGGTGTCACGCCCCAGCTGGTCCCTGTCAGAAGAAATTTCTACAGCATCTCCCCTGTACGGGTGACAATATGAATCCAGAATACATATATCTATACCTCGGTCACACACGGCCGGAACAATACAATACAAATAAGAAACAAACCACGCAGTTTATATCAACATTCCACACAGTTCAACATATAAGCAATCCACGCAGTTTAATATAGAAAGACGATAAAGAATCCTCAAAGATATATGTAAACATCCTACTCCACTACAATGAAGAAAACAAAATCCACGAAGAAATGAGAAAATCCGCAGCAAAAAATAAAGTAGCAAACCCGAATGTTCAATGTTCACAATACAAACCCACAATACAAGTATATAAGATGCAAAAGCAAAATATAATCCGACAAAGAAAATCCTCACGATAATGGTGCTAGCGACTGGAATATCTCCCAACGGCCTCAACCTGAAAAATAGTAACAATGGGGTGAGTTCAAAGAACTCAGCAGGTAATCCAATAGATATGTACAGCAACATATAACCACCAGTAACATCCTATGGTACAGTACACTAAACCATAGAGCCTACAGTACAGTTTCCTAACAGTACAACCTACGGTACAGTCTCCTAACAGTATAACAAATATGCATAGCTAAAATAAACTGTAATAACCAGCAATAGGTATAATGTACAGTCTATAGCCAGAATAATAAGAAAATACAAAACTGAAATAAACTGTACTCACATACGAGGCTTGTGCAACTGACTGTGAATGTAACGCCCGAAAATTCTCAAAACTGTTTTAGGAATATAGTATGATTTTTCTGGAATTTTTAGATATTTTTCCGGAATTTTCCGAGTAGCGGAAGTAGCAAAAACAATTAGAACCGCAAAATAGCATAGGCGGGAATCGAACCCGAGACCTATGATTTCGGGATAATGTTAGTAACCGGTTGAACCCAGCAGGGCCGTGCTGAAAGGAAAGGGGATCATGTATATTTATAGTTGGGTTGGCCGAATTAATCACTTGATTTATATAGGAAGATTAATAGGGTGAAGAGTTATTTGGTTTTATTTTCACCGTGACCTATTCCTCTTCCAAAACTTCACCGCCGCCCACACCTCCTCCTCCTCTTCTCTCGGCGCCCAAGCCCCAAGGGCCCTCGGTTCACCTTCCGGCGACGACTCCAACACAATAGAGGTTCTTCTCCGCGAGAGGAACGCGAAGACGTGATCGGATCGTCGAGAGGATCATCTCCACCAGAACTCTAGCGGATAGAATCGTAAGAAATTACGATCAAGAGGTAAGAAACCCCTCACCTGCAGTATAATAGCTTTCGTTTGATTGCATACTGTTAGATTTAGCTATATGCAGGTTTTTCGGCACATAGGGTGTGTTTTAACCCTCCTCGAGGATTTAGGGATCTAGTTGAACACCTCTAGATGGGCCGGACACGTTGTTCCCCTTTAGTTGGAGATTCTAGACGTTGTCGGGTGCCTAGAGGTGATCTCCCCATTAGAGGAGAGAGTTGGAGCACACCAAGTGTTCGGTAAAATGTTAGTGTAGCTAAATACCACCTCAGTTATGTTTAATAGCTCAGTTAGATGCATTAGAGGCATTTAAACCAGCACATTAGTTTAGTTCAGTTTTATGGGACTACGGTCCAATGGGTGGGCTCCCGCAGTCGCCTCTAGGTTCAGATAACCTAGCTCTAGGTTCAGATAACCTAGAAACAGCATGTTATATCAGTTAGCTATAGATATCACTATTTTATTTTCAGTGGCACTGTACTGGATTAGATATCCATTGGGTTGGACTCCCACAGTCGTCCCTAGGTTAAGATAGCCTAGACAACCCTGCTAAATTCGGGACTTGCAACCCCGGGTCTAGTAGGGATGCGCGCACAGCAAGTACAGTTGCCGGGCCCAACAGCATGTTTAGTATTTTCACCTATTATGTATTAGATTTCAAAACTCAAAATCAATTATGCTAGTTGAGTTTGTTTCTAGTGACAGATTTAGTTTCAGTTAGTTTAGCTTATGTTCAGTTCAGTGCTTTTATTGCTTGCTACGATATGATCAGTGCTTATGCCATGCTCATGTGTTGTGCTTTATGATTTCAATATACCATGACTTAGCAAGTTCAGTGCATAATTTCAAATAGCATGCTTTAAAAACCATATTGCATCGAATGCATGTTTTTGTGAGGTAGATGGTTTCTTACTAAGCTTTAAGCTTACAGATTCTACTTTTCCTTATACTGCAGATAAAGGTAAAGGAAAGATGGACTAACAGAGGAAGCTGGAGGGCAATGCAAAGATGGTGTGTGTGGCAGGAACTGGAATCAAAGATCTTTAGGGGACTTAAACATTCTAGCTTAGAATTATGAACTTCAGTATTTTGCTTTTTATGCATTTTAAGTTGTTCAATGCTAGAAATTAAAGAACCATGCACTATAACAAGTTAGATTGCTAGTCATATGTTATTAGAGTGTTTATTATGCATTAGATAGTTGTAGTGTGAGGTTTTGGCACGAACCAGTGCTGAAATCAGAGTTTCAGTGCGAAATCAGACACCCCAATCGATCGGTGGATCGATTGGGGGGTCCCAATCGATCAGCTGATCGATCGGGCAACTTGCTCCGCGAACAGTAGGTTTCTGGATCGATCATCCGATCGATCCAGCAATTTCTGTCGCGAACAGAAGGTTCGGGGATCGATCCCTGGATCGATCGGTCAGTCTGGATCGATCAGCCGATCGATCCAGAATATCGTCCCGAGCACAGTAGCGTGCTGGATCGATCACTGGATCGATCCAATTTATGTCCCGCGTACAGTAGCCGGCTGAATCGATTCCTGGATCGATCCGACGTCCCAATCGATCAACGGATCGATTGGGAGGTCTGATAACAGCCGGAGAACGTTTATTTCAGCTCCTTGACCATAGGGGATGTAGTATATGTTAGGTATACTTTAGATTACATCCTTCAGTACATGTAGAACCAGGAACAGTTATCAATTAGCAACTAAAATTTAAATTAGATCAGTTTTCCGCACAGTTAGCACAGCATAACTGTAGCGATCGGCCTTACAGCTTAGTACCTAGAAGGCGGGTCGTTACAGAGTGGTATCAGAGCAGTGTTCCATACTTCCTACACACACATCAGCATTGTGCCTACAGCTTCCAAGTAAGAACACCTCTACTTCATTTATGCTTCTTGTTATTATTACAGTTCATGTTTATATACCTACTGCTTGTTAGTACGTGATAGTTTAAACATGATATCAGTAGTTAGATAACTGTGATAGTGTTAGTTATACCTATGTTCTCCATGTCTTTAGAAATGGCACGAGGACGCCCAGCTAGAAGGGCACTAGCTACTGAGCCCCAGCAAGAGGCAGGCAGTTCAGTGCCTCCTCCAGACCTTACAGCACTAGTGGCTCAGTTACAGCAGCAACTAGCTGAACAGCAGCAGGAAATAGCCACCTTAAAGGCTAATCAGCAGAATACCCCCACAGTCACCCCGGAACCGAATCTGACGACTCCAGAAGTCTTAGAGGTTCCACCAGCTCAGCCTACAGCGCCAACACCGGCACCAGTACCAGCACCAGCAGTCCCAGCAGCTGAGCCAAGAAAGGAAGCCTATCTGATCCAGTGGCAGCGAGTCAAGCCAGAGAACTTCTCAGGCACTAGTGAACCATGGGATGCACAAGCATGGTTCAAGACACTGGAGAGCACGATGGAGCTTCTGGACTGGCCGGAACACGAGAAGGTGAAGTGTGCCTCCTTCTGCCTGACAGGAGACGCACGCATGTGGTGGGAAAGAATCAGAACGAAGCGCCCAGTGAACCAGATGACATGGGCTGACTTTGAGAAGGAATTCTTTGAGGAGTTCTTTCATATGCGGGTTACAAATCGCCACTATGACGAGTTCACTGAGTTTCGTCAGGGCAACCTATCAGTTGAGGAAGCCGTGAAGAAATTCAACAGGTTGGCCCGTCTGTGCCCAGAGCTAGTCAGCACAGAAAAGGAACGGATCAGGTTGATGCTCAAGATGCTGAGGCCAGAGATAGCAGTAAACGTGGCTGGTGGCATACATAGGCCACAAACCACAGAGGAATTGGTGAGCAGTGCCTTGACCACAGAGCATTACCAGAACAGCATGAGGCAGCAGAAGCAAGTCTCCTCAGAGTCCAAGGGCCAAGGAAACTCTCACACTCAAAAACAGCAAGGCCACAGCTCTAACTGGAAAGGGAACTCCAACAGCAAGCGCAAATCAGGGAGTGACTCAAAAGGAGGGCCATCTAGCAAGCGACCCAGTTATCCAAAGTGTGCCACTTGTGGGAGATTCCACCCAGGGGTTTGTCGCAAGGGCACACGAGGATGCTTTGAATGTGGACAAGAAGGGCACATGGCCAAGCAGTGCCCGAACAAGACCGGTCTTCCTCAGCCACAGCAGATCCAGTATGCAGGCCAGCCGGCTCAGTTACATCAGATGCAGGCCGCTTTAGAAGGTCCACTCATCAGCCAGGGCCGATTAGAAGCCCCTCCAGCTATGGCGAATGCGAGGATCTACTCACTCACCAGAGAGGACGTAGCAAATGCCTCGACAGTCGTCACAGGTCAGATTAGCATTTTTCAGTATAGTGCCACTGTTCTATTTGATATTGGGGCAACCCATTCATATATAGCCAGGGTGTTCTCCGAGAAATTAGAAGTACCTCCAGAAGTACTCAGTGGTCAGTTTCTGACGGCACTACCTTCAGGAGAGGTCATGGCATCGACGCACTGGCTCAGAGCAGTGCCAGTCATTATAGCAGACAGGGAACTCTTCTGTGATCTGATCCTGCTGGAAATGACTGACTACGACGTCATCCTTGGGATGGACTTTCTGATCAAATATGGTGCTTCCATAGAGTGCCGTAAATAGAAAGTCGTATTCCAACCCGAAGCAGAAGCACAGTTCGAGTACATCGGAGAACCAAAGAGGAAAGCCAGAAAATTTCTCTCAGCTATGAAGGCACAGAAGTTGATGGATTCGGGATGTGCGGGGTACCTAGCACATGTAGTCACTACCAGCCAGGACGAGGACCAACAGCTAGCAGAGGTCCGAGTTGTATGTGACTACCCAGCAGTCTTCCCTGAAGAGTTACCAGGCCTAGCACCAGTCAGGGAGATTGAATTTGAGATAGAGATCTTCCCCGGCACCAACCCTATTTCCAAAGCGCCCTACCGCATGGCTCCAGCAGAACTGAAGGAACTTCATGAGCAGCTACAGGAGCTACTTGACAAGGGCTTCATACGCCCTAGTCACTCACCATGGGGAGCGCCTGTGCTATTCGTGAAGAAGAAGGATGGAAGCATGCGGCTATGTATAGACTACAGAGCACTGAATCAGGTCACGATCAAGAGCAGGTATCCTCTTTCCAGAATAGATGACCTGTTCGACCAGTTAAAAGGAGCAGCAGTGTTCTCTAAGATTGACCTCAGATCAGGATATCACCAAGTCAGAGTCAAGGAGGGTGATATACCGAAGACAGCATTCAGGACCAGATACGGACATTACGAGTTCGTAGTCATGCCTTTTGGCGTGACAAATGCTCCAGCTACATTCATGGATCTTATGAACAGGGTATTCAGGGAGTATTTAGATAAGTTTGTTATTGTGTTTATCGATGACATCCTTATCTACTCAGGAACTCAGGAAGAACACTCAGAGCACCTGAAACTAGTATTGCAGACCCTTCAGCAGAACCAGCTATACGCCAAGTTCACGAAGTGTGAGTTTTGGCTAAATCAGGTGTCCTTCCTGGGTCACGTCATCTCAAAGGATGGTATTATGGTAGATCCCAGCAAGATAGAAGCAGTAAGTAACTGGAGGAGACCGAAGAACGCCAGCGAGATCAGGAGCTTTCTGGGATTAGCAGGATATTACAGGAAATTTGTGGAGGACTTCTCCAGGATAGCCTCCCCACTGACAGCTCTCACCAGGAAGAACAAGAAATTTCAGTGGACAGAGGACTGCGAGAACAGCTTCAGCGAACTCAAGAGGAGATTGACTAGTGCACCTATTCTGACACTGCCAGAAAATACAGACAGCTTCGATATATATAGTGACGCCTCTAAATTGGGATTAGGAGCAGTGCTGATGCAAGATGGCAAGGTAATCGCCTATGCCTCCAGACAACTCAAGGATTATGAGAAGAACTACCCTACTCATGATCTTGAGCTTGCAGCAGTAGTGTTCGCTCTCAAAATTTGGAGACATTACTTGTATGGAGCTCAGTGCAGAGTGTATACAGATCATCAGAGTCTGAAGTACTTCTTCACTCAGAAGGATCTGAATATGCGACAGCGCAGGTGGCTAGAGCTAGTCAAAGATTATGACATAGACATCCTCTACCACCCAGGGAAAGCCAATAGGGTAGCAGATGCACTTAGCAGAAAATCCAGCGCTACCTTATTATCTCTAGCAGCCATGTCACCACCCCTACAGAAGGAGATCGCGGATTTTGGTCTCGAACTCATCGTCGGACAGCTCTCTACTATGACCTTAGAGTCTACCTTGCTTGGTGATATTTAGTCAGCTCAGGATCAGGACCCTGAAATTCAGAAAATCAAGCAAGGGCTAACAGAATCAGAAAGTAGAGAATTCAGAGTGTCCGATAGCGGGGTGTTGTATTTTGGTGATAGACTCTGTGTTCCAGATCAGGAGGGACTACGGAGACAGATTTTAGATGAGGCTCACAGGACTCCCTATGCGATGCATCCAGGCTCCACCAAAATGTATCAAGACCTGAAGAAACGTTTTTGGTGGCCCGGGATGAAGCGAGACATCGCCAGATATGTTAGCATCTGCCTCACCTGTCAGAGGGTCAAGGCAGAACATCAGCGACCAGGAGGAGTTCTGCAGCCTATACAGATCCCAGAATGGAAGTGGGAGGATATCTCGATGGACTTCATAGTGGGGCTACCCAGAACCACGAATGGTTTTGATGCCATCTGGGTAATAGTCGACAGGTTGACTAAATCAGCCCACTTTTTAGCTATCAAGATATCCTACTCCATGGAGAAGCTAGCTCAGTTGTATCTCCAGGAGATCGTCAGACTACATGGAGTCCCACGAACCATCATTTCAGACAGAGACAGCAGATTCACATCACACTTCTAGGAGTGTGTACAGTCAGCATTGGGCACCAAATTGAAATTCAGCACAGCATTCCATTCTCAGACAGATGGCCAGATGGAGCGAGTAAATCAGGTACTCGAAGATATGCTCCGAGCGTGTGCCCTAGACTTCAAGGGAAGTTGGTGCAAATACCTGAGTTTAGCAGAATTTGCATACAACAACAGTTATCAGGCCACTATCGGCATGGCACCTTATGAGGCACTCTATGGGCGGAGGTGCAGATCACCAATCTGTTGGTATGAGAGTGGTGAACAGAAGGAACTAGAGATTCAGACATATCTAGTGGCAGATACCACAGCAGCCATCCAGCAGATCCGCCAGAGGATAGAGACAGCACAGAGCCGCTAGAAAAGCTATGCTGATACACGACGCAGACCCCTAGAGTTTTCAGTTGGGGATACAGTTTTCCTCAGAGTAGCTCCCATGAAGGGAGTCATGCGTTTTGGGAAGAAAGGCAAGCTAGCTCCCAGATATGTGGGACCATACCGTATCACGAAGAGAGTGGGCAAGGTAGCATATGAACTAGAGCTACCTCAGGAGATGTCAGCTGTCCACAACGTATTTCATGTCTCCATGCTGAAGAAGCATATTCCAGACGCCACCCAGGTGATTGAGCCCCAGTTGGTACAGGTCCGTGATGATCTCAGCTACGACAGTCGGCCTATTCAGATAATAGACCGAGCAGTAAAGAAATTACGGAACAAGGAAGTACCATTAGTCAAAGTCAGCTGGCAAAATCACACAGCAGCAGAGGCGACTTGGGAGACAGAGGCCAGCATGAGACAGAAGTACCCAGAATTGTTTTAAGTTCGGGGACGAACTTTTTATAAGGTATGGGAGATTGTAACGCCCGAAAATTCTCAAAACTGTTTTAGGAATATAGTAGGATTTTTCTGGAATTTTTAGATATTTTTCCGGAATTTTCCGAGTAGCGAAAGTAGCAAAAACAATTAGAACCGCAAAATAGCTTAGGCGGGAATCGAACCCGAGACCTATGGTTTCGGGATAATGTTAGTAACCGGTTGAACCCAGCAGGGCCGTGCTGAAAGGAAAGGGGATCATGTATATTTATAGTTGGGTTGGCCGAATTAATCACTTGATTTAAATAGGAAGATTAATAGGGTGAAGAGTTATTTGGTTTTATTTTCACCGTGACCTATTCCTCTTCCAAAACTTCACCGCCGCCCACACCTCCTCCTCCTCTTCTCTCGGCGCCCAAGCCCCAAGGGCCCTCGGTTCACCTTCCGGCGACGACTCCAACACAAAAGAGGTTCTTCTCCGCGAGAGGAACGCGAAGACGTGATCGGATCGTCGAGAGGATCATCTCCACCAGAACTCTAGCGGATAGAATCGTAAGAAATTACGATCAAGAGGTAAGAAACCCCTCACCTGCAGTATAATAGCTTTCGTTTGATTGCATACTGTTAGATTTAGCTATATGCAGGTTTTTCGGCACATAGGGTGTGTTTTAACCCTCCTCGAGGATTTAGGGATCTAGTTGAACACCTCTAGACGGGCCGGACACGTTGTTCCCCTTTAGTTGGAGATTCTAGACGTTGTCGGGTGCCTAGAGGTGATCTCCCCATTAGAGGAGAGAGTTGGAGCACACCAAGTGTTCGGTAAAATGTTAGTGTAGCTAAATACCACCTCAGTTATGTTTAATAGCTCAGTTAGATGCATTAGAGGCATTTAAACCAGCACATTAGTTTAGTTCAGTTTTATGGGACTACGGTCCAATGGGTGGGCTCCCACAGTCGCCTCTAGGTTCAGATAACCTAGCTCTAGGTTCAGATAACCTAGAAACAGCATGTTATATCAGTTAGCTATAGATATCAGTATTTTATTTTCAGTGGCACTGTACTGGATTAGATATCCATTGGGTTGGACTCCCACAGTCGTCCCTAGGTTCAGATAGCCTAGACAACCCTGCTAAATTCGGGACTTGCAATCCCGGGTCTAGTAGGGATGCGCGCACAGCAAGTACAGTTGCCGGGCCCAACAGCATGTTTAGTATTTTCAACTATTATGTATTAGATTTCAAAACTCAAAATCAATTATGCTAGTTGAGTTTGTTTCTAGTGACAGATTTAGTTTCAGTTAGTTTAGCTTATGTTCAGTTCAGTGCTTTTATTGCTTGCTACGATATGATCAGTGCTTATGCCATGCTCATGTGTTGTGCTTTTTGATTTCAATATACCATGACTTAGCAAGTTCAGTGCATAATTTCAAATAGCATGCTTTAAAAACCATATTGCACCGAATGCATGTTTTTGTGAGGTAGATGGTTTCTTACTAAGATTTAAGCTTACAGATTCTACTTTTCCTTATACTGCAGATAAAGGTAAAGGAAAGATGGAATAACAGAGGAAGCTGGAGGGCAATGCAAAGATGGTGTGTGTGGCAGGAACTGGAATCAAAGATCTTTAGGGGACTTAAACATTCTAGCTTAGAATTATGAACTTCAGTATTTTGCTTTTTATGCATTTTAAGTTGTTCAATGCTAGAAATTAAAGAACCATGCACTATAACAAGGTAGATTGCTAGTCATATGTTATTAGGGTGTTTATTATGCATTAGCTAGTTGTAGTGTGAGGTTTTGGCACGAACTAGTGCTGAAATCAGAGTTTCAGTGCGAAATCAGACACCCCAATCGATCGGTGGATCGATTGGGGGATCCCAATCGATCAGCTGATCGATCGGGCAACTTGCTCCGCGAACAGTAGGTTTCTGGATCGATCATCCGATCGATCCAGCAATTTCTGTCGCGAACAGAAGTTTCGGGGATCGATCCCTGGATCGATCGGTCAGACTGGATCGATCAGCCGATCGATCCAGAATATCGTCCCGAGCACAGTAGCGTGCTGGATCGATCACTGGATCGATCCAATTTATGTCCCGCGTACAGTAGCCGGCTGAATTGATTCCCGGATCGATCCGACGTCCCAATCGATCAACGGATCGATTGGGAGGTCTGATAACAGCCGGAGAACGTTACTTCAGCTCCTTGACCATAGGGGATGTAGTATATGTTAGGTATACTTTAGATTACATCCTTCAGTACATGTAGAACCAGGAACAGTTATCAATTAGCAACTAAAATTTAAATTAGATCAGTTTTTCGCACAGTTAGCATTGCATAACTGTAGCGATCGGCCTTACAGCTTAGTACCTAGAAGGCGGGTCGTTACAGTGAACATACACAAATAAAAATAGTCAGAGCAAAAACATGTATCCTGTATGCATGTCAATCATATGCAATCACCAAAATGCATCAATCATAATGAATGCAATCTGTGCATATGATGCAATATGACATGGTCACCCCTGACGCCAATCAGCCGTCTCACACGCGATGGCGAGACCGAGTGGGTAGGGTTGTGACACCGTGCACTCTACCGTCACTACCCCTGATGAGTGACTGAGTGGACGGGATGCTGTCGGAGTACACCTATCCTCCTACCTCAGACATAGTGAGGGAGCGCAATGCTCTCATCTCCCGGTACGCGATGACGGGGAGGGATCCCGACTGCAACCCCGCTGTATCATGCTTCCCATGAGCACCCCGGCGGTGCACCACCGAGCAACCTGCCATACACACCGTGAGTGCTGTGCCACTACCCATGCAGTGAACACGCTGTGTGCAGGCCCTCATGTAGCCGGCCGACGAGCTCAACAATAATGGAGTCGTCAATCGCCCAATATGCAATCATGCGATATGGTGCGTGCGGCAACAATATGTCATACCTGGACATAACTGTTGGTGCAACCTTAGGTCAAGGTTGACCTGGTTGACCCGACTCGAGTTGACCTGACTCGAGTTGTATTTTGATGTTTGACGAGAACATGATGGGAGATTGTTGGTGCAACCTTAGGTCAAGGTTGACCTGGTTGACCAGACTGGAGTTGACTTGACTCGAGTTGTATTTTGATGTTTGACGAGAACAAGCTTCGGAGATTGTGGGTGCAACCCGTGGTCAAGGTTGACCTGGTTGACCCGAGGTGAGTTGACCTGACTCGGAAAAGTCCAAGCAGGGAGCTTGGCACGGGAAAAGTCAAAGCAGGGAGTTTGGCATGGTGAAAAGTCCAAGCAGGGAGCTTGGCACGGGAAAAGTCCAAGTATGGAGACTTGGCATGGAAAAGTCCAAGTATGGAAGCTTGGCACATGGGAAGTCGGAGAGGGCTCTGTAGCTCGTTCTCCGGACTGTGGTCACAAAGGGCTCGGGAGCTCGCTCGGACCGGATGGAAGTCGGAGAGGGCTCGGAGCTCGTTCTCCTGACCGTGGTCGAGAGGGCCTGGAGCTCGCTTTGACCGGATGTGGAAAGTCCCGTGAGTGAAGCCAGAAAAGTTCTGGTGAGTGAAGCCGGCAGTTGGAAAGTCCCGATGAGTGAAGCCGGGCGGTGGGAAAGTCCCAACTGAGCCGCATATTGGAAATCTCGGTGAGTGAAGCGTGAAAACCCTAGTGAGTGAAGCTAGGTGAAAGTCCCGGTGAGTGAGGCAAGGAAAATCCAGATGGATCAAGGGTGATCGGACATCTGGTGTTGAGAAGGTCAAGTAGGTCAAGGGAGTCACCAGATACTTGACACGAAGAGAAAAGTCCAAGTGGGTCAAAGGGATTGACCGGACACTTGGTGGAGAGTCTTAGCAGGTCAAGGGAGTGACCGGATGCTAAGCATGATGTAACAATAGGTCAAGGTTGACCGGATGTTGGTTTGGAAGGTTTGGGACTTGGTTTGGGCAAAAACCAAGATCTGGATCGATCTGGGGACCGATCCAGTCATACGGCTGATCGGTCTGGTGATCGATTAGTAATCAAACAGAATGCTTCTGTGGATTATCTGATCGGTCTGAAGACCGATCAGGAAGCAAACAGAAGAGAAGAAGGAGAAAGGCTGATCGGTCCAAGGGACCGATCAGACTCCTCCTGGACCGATCAGGACATAGCCTGATCGGTCCAGGCTTAGCCTGATCGGTCCCCAAGACCGATCAGGGATAGTGTGGACCGATCAGGTTGGAGCCTGATCGGTCCAGGACTAGCCATTGTGAGTGACAACGGCTAGGTTCTTTCGGGCTTCTGTGTTCTGTTCTTTTTGCTTGCAGGTTCACAGGTTGGCTCAGGATATCAAAGGTTATAAGAAGAGATCGAGGGCTCTCTCAATAACTCTTCTTCTTTCTCCTCGAGCTGCTGTTCTTCTGAAAGCTGTGCTTGAGCTTTGGTGAGCTCTGAAGCTTCGGGGGAGATTCTTTGACTGAGTTGCTTGTTGGCATTCATCCGTGAAGTTGGTGCTTCATCCAGGACTTCAGTCGACGAGAAGGCAAGCGAGTATTTGTACATTCATTGTGTATTTTTTTCTTGCTCTTCTTTGTATCTCCTGTATTTCTTTTGCAAAACATTGTGGCGAGGTTTCTCCACCCAGAAGGAGTGTTACATTAGCCGGTTTTCCGGGGACTCATCCACCGACGGATTGATAGGCTTCGTCCACCTTACGGACACGCCGAGGAGTAGGAGTTTCATCTCCGAACCTCGTTACATCGTCGAGTTCAAGTTTGAGGTTTGATCTTTCCTTTTTACGTTTCTATTTAGTTATTTCCGCTGCGCTAACCCTAATCGTAGGAAGAAACGAAGAATTTGGGGCGGCTATTCACACCCCCCCTCTCTAGCCGCGATCATCGATCCTAACAAGTGGTATCAGAGCGAGGTCGCTCTTCGTTGGATCAACACCCGGGGGAGCACGAGCTAGAGAATGGATCTATTTGGAGAAGATGTCGCAATTCCACCCTTCTACGATCGCGACGACTTCGCGTTTTGGAAGGTAAGAATGAAGTACTTTCTTATGACTAACCTTGAAAATTGGAGTTGTGTTCAATTAGGGTTCAAGCCTCCGATGGACAAGAAAGGAGAAACCCTAGAGAAGAAGGAGTGGACCAAGGAACAAGTCCACCAATCCCTAGTTAACGATGATGTATTGAAAATTTTTGAATTTTCTTTACCTAATGATGTTTTGTGTAGGATAGGTGGATATAACAGTGCCAAGGAGTTGTGGAACAACTTGGCTAAGTTCCATGAGGGGAACTCCACTTCAAGCCATGAAGAGGAGTCAAGTGAGCCAAGGAGTTCACTTCATGGAGGAATGGATTTAGAAGTTGAGGGCCACTCAACATCTAAAGAAGAAGAGGAGGAGAGTTCTTCTTCAAGTTCGGAGCAAGAAGAAGAAGCTTCTACCTCCGGAAGGGATGAAGGAGAGAGCGTTCATCCATCCTCAACCCTAGGTAACTCAAGCCATTTAATTTCAAACAAATTACACATAATGTGCTTTGAGTGTAGGGAATTTGGACATTACAAGAGTAAATGTCCAAAGAGGGTTAGGAAGACTCCACCGGCGCCAAAGATCAAGGAAGCCGGAGTCCCGATACGCAAGAGCAAGGAGCACGTGGTGTGCTTCCAATGCAAGCGTAGGGGACATTATCGGAGTCAATGTCCGAGGGGGAGGCAACCTCACAAGGACAAGAGACCGAGCACGTCAATAGGGGGAGCTAAGGCAAACCCTAAGGTAATCTCTAAGGCACATTATTGCAATACTAGTAAGATGCATGCTAGTAGTTTGATTGCAATTGACAATAATGATAAGCATGATAATTATAGAAATCGATACACATGCTTAGGTGCCAAACATGTGAGCCTAGATAAGGATAACACTAGGAAAGTCAACCCTAGGATTAACTCATCTAAGGCTAAGAAAAACCTAGGTAGGAATCCCAAAACAACTAGACACATGCCTAGGAATACCTCAAAGAAAAATGAAAATTTTAAAATTGAGGTATTAGAGAAGGAGAATCAAGTCTTGAGGTCAAGACTTGATACTTTGGAAAAGGCTCTTAAGAACTTGGAGAAGTCATCTCTAGGGTTTAAGGGTCAAAAACCAATGTCCAAGGACAAGAAAGGTTTGGGTCACAAACCTAAGTCCCAAATGGTCAAGCCCACTTATCACAATGTTCCATTCGATTATGGAACAAAATCTAGGGCTAGGAAGACCATCACCAAGGTCACAAGGAGAGTCACCCCTAGAGTTGATCTTGATGAGTCCCAAATGACCAAGGCTTCAAAGCCTAGGAGGGTCATTAGAAGGGTTGCTAGGGAAGTCATCCCTAGTGAATACTTAGTGAACCTAATGAGCTCAAATAGGTATTGGGTTCCTAAGAGCATGATTCCATCATGCTAGATGGATTAGAGTGTGCCAACCTTACTTGAATAGGTAGTTAACCTAATCATGGCAAAAGGTGGCACTTTGGGAATTTTCAAGGTGTAATCAAGCCTTGAAAATGAAATGGAAAATTATTCCTAAGATAATTAGGATGTGCCAACCACATTTGAGGAATTTTCTAGAGTCAATCTAGTTGGCACATAGTGATCTAAAAGTCTTGAGGATATGATTTTAGGTCTACTACACTTAGGAATATAGAATTTATGGCAAAATGATCGAAATTATCAAAAATGGCAACTAAGGCTAGAATTAGGTATTTTCTATACCTTTATGTGCTATTTTCCATATATTGTTTGTCATATGCCATGTCATGACATCATATTTATTTTATGATAATTTAAAATGTCATGATAATGCTTAGGTTAGTTAAATGTCATGCTTTATTTAAGTTTCATAGTTTATGCCATGACATCATGACATTGGCACATGTTTCCATTTATGATACAATTATATGCCATGTCATCATCTTGTGCATTAATGATCAATTAACATGATTTAAGGATAAGAAACACAATTTGATATGGAGATCAAATTGTTGTTTAGAAAAATGCATGAGAACTTAGAATAAGCTAACCTAAACCCATATCTCACATCAAAATTGACTTGGATGTGTTTGATACACCTTAGATGTGTGTGAGATATTAGGATCATGAGTTAGGATCAAGGTGCATAGTTCTTGTACCTAGATGAGCCTAAATCGAAATTGGGGATCATAGGGAAAGCTTATGTACAAGTCATGTATATTTAGCCCAAAGATTGTGGTCCTAAATTAAATGGTTTAAAATCATTTCAAAATTGATTTGAAAAACCTTTATGAAGCTTTTCTAGTGATAACATTCATCATTGAGCAAAGTGATAGAAAGATGAGTTAACTTTGAGCTATTTCAAAGACTTTTGAACTTTGTATCAAGATTTGAAAATGGAACTTATTTTCATAGAAAACTATTTTTCCATGATAGTATATGTTATGAGGAATGTATCCTCAAATTTTCACAATTTTTGGAATTTTCTGTAATTTATTAGGGGTTTCTGAATTTCGCTGAAGGAAAATCAGAAATCAGAACCTATAAGTACCTGGATCGGTCCCTGGACTGATCCAGGGAAGGCTGGATCGGTCACTGTGACCGATCCAGAGGGATCCTGATCGGTCTAGTGACCGATCAGGGCGTGCCAACCTGCTGAATTTCGACTGTTTGTCTGAAATTGCAGCTATGGAAGTAGTGTTTTAGAGTTCTAAAGGTTTGAAACTCTCCAAGACATTGTTGGTGCAATGGTCAAGGGGGAGTTGACCTTTAGGGGGAGTTTTACCTATTAGTCAAGGGGGAGTTGACTTTTAGGGGGAGTTTTTACTCCAAAAGACTTAAGTGATATGGGATTATCACTAAGTTAATTGTTGACTCTAGTGTCAAGGGGGAAATTAAGGGTTTCAATGAAAGGTATGAGACTTTCATTAGGAAGAAACTCTTGACCTTGATTCACTCTTTTTGATGTGTGTCAAAAAGGGGGAGAGTGTAGATTTGAGGAGAATGGAGAATGTCTAGAGAATGTTCAGGGAAGAACATTGGAAAACCTAAGTTAGGTTATCGGGTTAACCTAACTTGATTATGAGTTTGATTATGGGTTTTGTCAAACATCAAAAAGGGGGAGATTGTTGGTGCAACCTTAGGTCAAGGTTGACCTGGTTGACCCGACTCGAGTTGACCTGACTCGAGTTGTATTTTGATTTTTGACGAGAACATGATGGGAGATTGTTGGTGCAACCTTAGGTCAAGGTTGACCTGGTTGACCAAACTCGAGTTGACTTGACTCGAGTTGTATTTTGATGTTTGACGAGAACAAGCTTGGGAGATTGTGGGTGCAACCCGTGGTCAAGGTTGACCTGGTTGACCCGAGGTGAGTTGACCTAACTCGGAAAAGTCCAAGCAGGGAGCTTGGCACAGGAAAAGTCCAAGCAGGGAGTTTGGCATGGTGAAAAGTCCAAGCAGGGAGCTTGGCACGGGAAAAGTCCAAGTCTGGAGACTTGGCACGGAGAAGTCCAAGTATGGAAGCTTGGCACATGGGAAGTCGGAGAGGGCTCGGTAGCTCGTTCTCCGGACTGTGGTCAGAGAAGGCTCGGGAGCTCGTTCTCTGGACCGGATGGAAGTCGGAGAGGGATCGGTAGCTCGTTCTCCGGACTGTGGTCAGAGAGGGCTCGGGAGCTTGTTCTCTGGACCGGATGTGGAAAGTCCTGGTGAGTGAAGCCAGGCAGACGGAAAAGTCCTGGTGAGTGAAGCCAGGCAGTTTGAAAGTCCTGGTGAGTGAAGCCAGGAAGTGGGAAAGTCCCGGTGAGTGAAGCCGGGCATATTGGAAATCCTGGTGAGTGAAGCCAGGTGAAAACCCTAGTGAATGAAGCTAGGTGAAAGTCCTGGTGAGTGAAGCCGGGCAAGGAAAAATCCAGATGGATCAAGGGTGATCGGACATCTGGTGTTGAGAAGGTCAAGTAGGTCAAGGGAGTGACCGGATACTTGACACGAAGAGAAAAGTCCAAGTGGGTCAAAGGGATTGACCGGACACTTGGTGGGGAGTCTTAGCAGGTCAAGGGAGTGACCGGATGCTAAGCATGATGTACCAACATGTCAAGGTTGACCGGATGTTGGTTTGGAAGATTTGGGACTTGGTTTGGGCAAAAACCAAGCTCTGGATCGATCTGGGGACCGATCCAGTGATACGGCTGATCGGTCTGGTGACCGATCAGTAATCAAACAGAATGCTTCTGTGGATTATCTGATCGGTCTGAAGACCGATCAGGAAGAAAACAGAAGAGAAGAAGGAGAAAGGCTTATCGGTCCAAGGGACCGATCAGACTCCTCCTGGACCGATCAGGACATAGCCTGATCGGTCCAGGCTTAGCCTGATTGGTCCCCAAGACCGATCAGGGATAGTGTGGACCGATCAGGTTGGAGCCTCATCGGTCCAGGACTAGCCGTTGTGAGTAACAACGACTAGGTTATTTCGGGCTTCTGTGTTCTGTTCTTTTTGCTTGCAGGTTCGCAGGTTGGCTCAGGATATCAGAGGTTATAAGAAGAGATCGAGGGCTGCTGACTACTACTCTTCTTCTTCCTCCTCGAGCTGCTGTTCTTCTGAAAGCTGTGCTTGAGCTTTGCTGAGCTCCGAAGCTTCGGGGGAGCTTCTTTGACTGAGTTGCTTGTTGGCATTCGTCCGTGAAGTTGGTGCTTCATCCGGGACTTCAGTCGACGAGAAGGCAAGCGAGTATTTGTACATTCATTGTGTATTTTGTTTTTGCTCTTCTTTGTATCTCCTGTATTGCTTTTGCAAAACATTGTGGTGAGGTTTCTCCACCCAGAAGGAGTGTTACATTAGCCAGTTTTCCGGGGACTCATCCACCGTCGGATTGATAGGCTTCGTCCACCTTACAGACACACCGAGGAGTAGGAGTTTCATCTCCGAACCTCGTTACATCGTCGAGTTCGAGTTTGAGGTTTGATCTTTCCTTTTTACGTTTCTATTTAGTTATTTCCGCTGCGATAACCCTAATAGTAGGAAGAAACGAAGAATTTGGGGCGGCTATTCACACCCCCCCTCTCTAGCCGCGATCATCGATCCTAACAATAACCTCCTCCATATGCGTAGGTGCCAATAAAACAAACGCATGTGTATAACAATGATATAAGCAACGCAAATCCAACCACATATAACAAGTATCCCTAGCGACTAATCAAGTGTAGATAAGCATTATTAATATCCATCTCTATGAACCTATATACACATGGCAAAAGATAAAGGCATCCATTTCTAAAGTAAAGCAACTAACAGAAGAAGCATGTGATAGGTATCAACAAAGCTAAGACCAGGGAAGAGATAAATCTACCATCTACCCCTAGTAATTATATATAAATTATACATACCATAAGACAGTATCAAAAGATAAGTCAAAGGGTACTCGCCTCAAATAGCAGGTAGTATCACACCAAATCCAACATCGAGACGCCTGTCTCAAATCAAAGTCCTGTGTAAAACAAACAATATATATATATTTTATTTAGCTAAATCCAAAATAATAGCTAAATAAAATCCCTAAAACTAAATTAGGGCAAAACCCCAATCACACAACCTTATCCTATCTAATTAAATCTAACGGTCAATTAAGATTAGTTATCAAATCCCTAATCTCCCATTAGATTAGAAATCCAACGGTTGACTAGGGTTAATTACCTTAACCCTAATTATTCCATTAGATTAATATAACCAAATAAATCTAAACATAATCACTAACCATCTAGTAATCATGTAATCCAAATCATCCTTAATTCCTACATCTTGCATAACCATCTAGAAATCAAATCACACCATGATCTACAACTAATATCGAAAATCCAATACCTTACCTAAATTCCTAGCACTGTTCTGTTGATCCACACAAAGAAATGGTCCTACCAGGAAAGGTAGTTGCTGTTGGAGAATTGCTGAAACTAGAAACGCTGCTGTAAACCACCTCAATGACCACAATTCCAGCATCACAGCAACACAACCTCGCTGCCAAAATCCTTCCTACTGATCGGATGAAGATAACATCTCAGGCGATCAAGAAATCAACACCATAGAAATGGAACAGAACCTCACCTTGCTGCTATCAATCGGATCATGCAGGAATCCAGCAGGAAGACTACTGATCAAGCACAACCATCCTTCTAGCCTCTGCCCGACAACTCAAGAACACCTCCCTGATACCAACATCTCCAAATCTGTGACCTAATTCAACCGAAAAGAAGATGAGGATCGGTAACAGAGAAGAAGACCTAACCTTACCTCAATCGGTTGTCTCCAGAAGGTATCACCCAATCCGATCCACCTTGAGGAGCCACGGATCATTTTGTGAACAACTAAAGAAGGAGGAAACGAAGGGTTAATCGATCGGAGACAATGAAAACCAAGCCCTCCACCATGCCCTAGCCACCGAGCCATCATCGTTTATACACGAGAACCGGCCAGTGAAGCAATCGCTCCACCAGAAAGCTTGGACAGCGTCACCAATGTCAAGAATCTGGTGATGGTACTCAGGCGGCGTAAGAGGACGAGATCGTCGGAAACAGCCCTCTGTCGGCGTTGGGGTTTCGGATCGTTTGCGTGAGAGAACAGAGAGATCGGAGCGAGAGAGAGAAAGGGCTTCGGCTAGATCGGAAGGGGTCTTGGCCGATGGTTGGACAACCGGCGCAGGCGGCTGTGATCGTTGACGAGCGGAGGCGATCGGGAATAAGAGAGAAAGAAGGGAGAAGGAAAAGCTCGGCGTCATGGGAGAAAATAAGGTCGGGATCGGTTTGAGGGAAAATAAAAAGGAAATATATTTATAAAACATTTCCTCACTTAAATGGGTATCCCAAAACAAGCTTTATATCCGAACCCGCAATTGATCCCCTCAAAACTCGTCACACGAACTCCGAAAAATTTCCATAAAATTCCAAAAATTCCGAAAAAATTTTATAAGGATATTTCTCAAATAACCCTATTTATTAAATTTTTTTAATATCTTACATCCTCCCCTACTAATAAAAATTTGGTCCCCAAATTTTGCTATAACCAGCAGCAAACACTAAAATATAACCAAACCGTATAAATGCTGAAAGGAACTCTAACCACAATACCTCAAGTAAACAGATGTGGATATCGAGCTCGGATCGTATCCTCCAGCTCCCAAGTAGCCTCCTCGTCAGAATGATACTGCCATCCGACTTTGACCAGTCGAACAGTCTTGTTCCGCAGCTGACGCTCCCTATGGTCCAGAATCTGTACCTGAACCTCCTCGTAAGTAACGTCAGGCTGAATGAGAACTGATATATCTGCTAGTACATGTGCAGGATCGGATACGTATCTCCTCAGCATAGATGTCACGCTCCGCAAGTGTACGGAAATGTCGCAAGTAATATAAAAGATTATCGTATCCACAGGGACTGGAATAAGCACTAGAAATGTCTCAATGCGAATTAGCTAAACAACTATCCAATCGTTTCAAATGCAAAGTGAAGGTAAAAAAATCTAATATTATAGATCAACAAACAAGAGTTTAGTGTTTTGGGTTATGATAAGGGAGATTCTAGGAGTTTCGGTTTCTTTGTAAGATTTCTTGAATGTAAATGGTTCACCAATTCTTATCCCTCAATTGCCAAACACTTGTAGAAAGTTACCGGTTCTCTCTTGCAATAGATAACCGACTAAGGACTGAGAAATGTATCTAAATATGATCAATTAGACGTGAACCTACGTTGTCCTTACACAGAAGCGCACCTATTACTATGCCTTCCTCGGATATCAACATAGAAGCCCACAACTTATTAATCTATCAAGATACAAGAAACTAATCACAAAATCCATCCTACTCTCTTGAATATTCCTATTTCCTCTTCAAGATTATCTCTCAAACGTCCTTACACGGGCACGTGGATCCCTCGGATAATCGAGTGAGAGTTTATCTTTAAAAAGTCCACAAGAAATCCAAACAATCAATCAAGAATGAGAATTAAACACAAATCACCATTAATCATTCAAGATCTAATTGATACAAGCAAGACAATGTCATTGAAACAAGAAAATGACAAATCCATAAGAGATTACATCAATCCATCATGCAAATTCTCCCTTAATCTTAGAATATAAGATCTACTCCATGAATCGAGGAAGAATATCCGAAGAAATGAAGATTACAAGCATTTCTTAAATCCCCAATCCAAGAAACCAAGAAAAGGGGGAAAGAGAAAACTTATCTACGAAGAAGCCTCGTCTTCGGATCCAATCCTCGCTCCGGAGTCGAAATCGTCAAGAACTCCCTTAGAATCGCCCAGAAATCCTCCCAAGAATGGGAGGAAACCACCAAATCTTGCCTTCTCCCAAAGGGGGAGAGATCCCCTTTCAATTCATGAAGGAGGGTTTAAATAGAGGAGGGAATCGGGCGCCACACGGCCCCGTGACACGGCCGTGTGAGATTCACACGGCCATGTCCAGTTCCTTCTCTGCCAAAGCTGCACGGCCGTGTGACTCACACGGCCAGGACCCTTCTGCTCTTTAGAAATGCTACACGGCCGTGTGGTGCACACGGCCACAGCCTGCTTGGTTTCTGGAAACCTCACACGGCCGTGTAGATCCACACGGCCATGTAAGGCTTCTGCTCTGGTTGGCTTCAAATCTTGACACGGCCGTGTGAGGTTCACACGGCCATGTCATCTTCCTCTTC
This sequence comes from Zingiber officinale, assembly GCF_018446385.1. Taxonomy (NCBI): domain Eukaryota; kingdom Viridiplantae; phylum Streptophyta; class Magnoliopsida; order Zingiberales; family Zingiberaceae; genus Zingiber; species Zingiber officinale. Next base: position 56,170 of record NW_024589954.1, on the reverse strand, counting down.
TGTTGGAGCCAAACTCCACACGGCTCGAGCTCCATACCAGTGCAGGGTCGTGTGAGGTACACAGCCTGGTGCTTTCTCCCTTTGTTTCCTCCAAGGCTTGCCCAAAGATGTAGTTTTCTTTACCAAATCGACTCCTGTGTACAAAAAATGCACAAAAAGTAGATCTCCGAACCAAAAGAGAAAATATGCTGAAAGGAAAGCTGGAAGTATAAAAATTCATAGATCAAGCATGCTCAAAGTATGTAAATGTGCGTAAAAACATGCATAAAAGAGTATATAATCTACGCACATCACACCCCCAGACTTAAACCTTTGCTTGTCCTCAAGCAAAATGCCGCAGTCTAAATTCATATGTTCTACAACACATTCATAAAACCTAGTGAACTTTCCTAACTCTATCAAAAAGTTTCATTAACAAGCATGATCATAGAAACAAGTAAAGTATGGTTCAAGCTTAAGAATCTTGTGCACAGTGTAAAAGTAACTCAACACCCTTCAAGTTTCAATCCATGTCCTAGTCAAGTCGTCATCAAATTTGAATTCCTAGTGTTTCCAGTGAAAGACAAGTAACCAATGATAGGCACTTACTCACCATTCACTTGGTTCATATTTCTCAACTAACCCAAGGTCTCAAAGGTGTGCTCAATCTCAAGGGAAGCTAAGCAGTCATTTCCCCAGTAACCTAACTCGGTCTCAAAGGGGTGACTTGCTAGATTCCACTCATGACAACTATTTTTTATATCCCTTATTTTTTTTTTTATAAGTGTTTGCATTGTGCAAAACTTATTCACAAATGTACTTTTTAGCACACATGTTGGGATATTTTGATTTTTCCAAATGAGCTTTAATGATTTGAGCCTCATCCAGTAACCAAAATGAAAGTTGAGAAATCACCATGGAAACCAAGTACTAAGCAAACAAGATGAATCATGACTATTTCAATGACATCAACTATTCAAGCATCAAGCACAAGTGTAGTGAAGATAAAATCCTTAAGGTTGAACCAAAACTAAAACTCATCACCATAAGATTCTCAGCTTATTAATGCTTCCCAAGATAGAAAAAAGAACTACACAAAGTTTACTACTAGCATCATTCGAACACCATGAATCAAGACAATAATCGTGCTAACATTTCACTTGAATCCAAGAAAGCATATAAGTGAAGATTGATGTTCTAAATTTTTTTTTTTTTTTGCCATGATTATTTCAAAAACAAGCAAAATAAAGCAACAAGAACCAACATGAAAAACTAACAAAAACTAAAAACTGAAAATGAAAACCAAACTAAACAGTACATGACACCCCCCCAGACTTAAACTTTTCATCGTCCCGATGAAATCAATATGGTGGAGGAGGTGGAGGTGGACGAGGGAAAGGAGGTCTACGACGTGGTTGGCCAATAGGAAAACTAGGAAAACCTGGAATCTCACCCAAAGATCTATGATACTCATATAAAGCATCTACTTGTTGGCTAGTAAGCATCATGCTCTGCATAAACTCTCTCATCCTAGCCTGATCAGTATCATAATCCTGCACAAACTCAGCCACTTGACCTTGAAAATTCCTCGTAAACTGAAAATGATTTTGTACCTCCCTAAACTGATCATCAGATAAAGAGAAGCGCCCCTCCAACATTTTTCGTTGGGAATCTTGCTTCTCATGAAGTGATTCTAGAGACGTATGAAAATATGAAAAATCAAACCTAGAAGATCCCGTGCCATATGCAAAAGAATGCCTAGAAGTCATTACCATGAATTATTTCCAACCCATCAACATCAAGATTTAAATTATAAGCTATTCGGGTAATCAAACCACCAAAAACAATTGATCCCGATGATGCCCTAGCAGATCTTGATAAGGTTTGAACAAAATGAAAACCAGAATCAAATTCAACCTTATAAAGCATAGCCCATAAAGCATAAAGCTCTATCTTTTTAACCACCCCATCACTCTCTCCCCTACCAAAAATAGTTTTACCCATGACTCTATGTAGATACCTAAAGATGGGGTTTTGCATATGGGAGGCCTTAGCTCTTGAAGGCTCATAAGGTTGATCTAACCCAGTTATTGCATTCCAAAAATGATTCCAATTAAACCTTGGATCAAACCTACGAGGGCTACCGGTGGTTAATCCAAAACAAGAATTAAAGTCACTAAATGCCCATAGAAATTCTTGATTCATTAGTCTAAAAGAGATTTTTCCAAAATAATCATCTTCATTAGTAAAATGGACATCCAATGAACTCAAAAATTCCAAAACAAGACGAGGATATGTAGGCAAATGTGTGTACATAATATCACTCCAATCCAAAAACCCAATCATCAAATCTACATCTTCCCTAATTCCAAGCATATCAAGAACAGTTGGGTCCATATATCTAGTACACACTATCTTTCTATTGACAAGAATTGCAAATCTAGTTACTTGATCATCATTTCTAAACACAATATTGAATTCATTGTCATTACCTTCGTTGCGTGAAGTCCTTTTGCCTTTGCCCTTCACTGGTTGTTTTCCTTTGTCCCTTGATGGCTCCTTCTCTTTGTCTCCACTGGATCCACCACCTCCTTTGTGAAGTTTCTTCAAAATATTGGACATCTTGATGAGTTTAGATAGGGGAAGAATTATCTAGAGTTGGAAAAATGGAACTCAAAGAACAAAGATCTTAGGTTAGGAGAACAAAAAGTCCAAGTCTTAGAAAGGAGGAGAATCGGATCTAAGAGATCTTGAGAGATTAGAGAGGAGTTTTTAAGAGATCGGGAGAGAAAGATATGTTTTGGAGAGTTGGGGGTGTGCGGAACACGGCCAAGATCTGGCCGTGTAAGGTAGAAAGAAGACTTTAATAACTCTCCTACACGGGCCGTGCAGATCCACACGGCCTCCCCCTCTTCCCTCTCTGGATTCTTCGCACGGCCGTGTCTGGGACACGGCCTCTCCATCCTTCTTCTCGGGATTCTTTACACGGCCGTGTCTGGGACACGACCTATACCTTTTTCTCCTCGGGAGATCCCACACGGCCGTGTCTGGATGACACGGCCCAAGCACTTCCCTTCTCTGCAACCTTTACCTGGCCGTGTATAGCACACGGTCTGGCTCTGTTTTGCACCTAACCTGAAAACAAAATCAAAAGAATGCATCAAACTAAAAGAAATTAAAATACAAATCAAAACTAACTAAAAGAACCCTTGGGTTGCCTCCCAAGAAGCGCTTGTTTAAGGTCTTTAGCTCGACCAAACTTGATCATTCACTTCTTTTCCTCGCCCTTGGAGGACAGATATACTTTTCATTTTTGTTGGGAGATCTTCTCCCAACATCTTCCACCACATTGTCTCCTTCGTTTGGTGGCCTTCCATGAGGATGGAAATTCCATTCCTCAAGTTTATAAATGCTTGTCCTGCTACAAGCATTTAAAAGAGACGAGACATGGTTAGAGATATTAGATAGATCATATTCCAACCTTTCCTTACCAATTACCAAAGAAAGCTTATGATTTTTGACATCAATTATAGCTCCAGCTGTAGCAAGGAAAGGTCTTCCTAATATGATAGGAATCCTGGGGTCCTCTTCCATGTCCAACACGACAAAATCTGTGGGAATAACATTCCCATCCACCTCTACTGGCACATCTTCTATAATACCCAAAGGGTACCTGCAGGAATGATCAGCAAGTTGAAGTGCCATAGTAGTAAGTTTAATGTTTTTGAGACCTAATTTATTACAAATTGAATAGGGAATGAGGCTAACACTTGCCCCCAAATCACAAAAAGCTTTTTCAAAAAATTCTTTTCCTATGTTGCAAGGAATATAAAAGCTCCCTGGGTCCTTTAGTTTTGGGGAAGTGTTCTTCTCCAAAATAGCACTACATTCCTCACTAAGCGCAATTGTCTCAACCTTTCCTCTTCTTCTCTTGTTTGACATGAGATCCTTCAGGAATTTGGAAAATCTAGGCATTTGAAGAATAGCATCAATAACAGGTACCTCTACACAAATTTCCTTAACTTTTTCTAAAAACTTGCCAAATTCTTCATCTTTCTTGAGCATTGTAAGTCTCTGAGGAAAAGGGACAGCTTTGCTCTGATGGTTCAGTGGAAGAGTCTCTTCAACCTCAATGGTACTCTCCTCATTAGCTTGAATCTGATTTGGTATAAGAGGAGAGAGCTCTTCTTCTTTTTGTATCCCTTTTGAAGCGGTCACTTGGGAGTCTCCCAAGATCCGTCCGCTCCTAAGCTCAATTCTATTGCAATGCTCCATAGGATTCACATCAGGTTTTCCTGGAAGTTGTCCTGGTGCTCTGGATGATGAGGAAGCTAGTTGGGCAATTTGACTATCCTGGATCTTTTGATGCTTATCAGAATTATCCATTCTCTGAATGAGCTTTGCTAAATCTTGCTTCATTTCATTCTGACTTGAGATAATTTCTTCAAGCATCTTTTCAATATTTGACTTTGGTAAGCCTTGAGAAGATAGATGTTGAAAATTTTGTTGCCCAGCTTGAAAATTTGGTCTTACCCCCATAGATGGTCCTTGATCTTGATTATTTCTGTAAGAAAAATTGGGATGGCTCTTCCATCCAGGGTTATAAGTATTTGAGTATGGGTTATTCTGCCTTTGATTGTAACTCACGATTGCATCACATTGTTCCAGTTGATTGATTTGTGCAGTGATAGCTCCCAATGGACATGAGTCATTTGAGTGCTCTGAACTCCCACATACTTCACAAGATGTACTAATAGCATTGACCATATTAGCACTAGTCCCCATATTTTCAAATTTCTTTGTAAGAGCGTCCAATTTTGTCGACAAAAGAGTGACTGCATCTACATCAAACTTCCCTGATGCTTTAATTGTTGGGTTTACAGAAGAATAGCCACCACTTCTTTCATTTGCCCATTGATGATGATTTTGTGCTACACTGTCAATAATTTCTTCAGCTTCATCTAAACTTTTATTCATAAGTGCCCCTCCAGCAGCTGAATCAAGGGACACTTTGGTATGATAGTTGATACCATTGTAAAAAGTGTGCAACACTAACCATCTTTCCAACCCATGACGTGGGCATTGTCTGAGCATACTATTATATCTATCTCATGCTTCAAAAAGAGATTCTGAGTCAGTTTGCTTGAAGCTTGCAATTAAATTCCTCATATGAGCTGTTTTGCTTGGTGGATAGAATTTATCAAGAAACTGTTGCTCACACTGCTCCCAAGTGGTGATGCTATTAGGGGCCAAAGAATTCAGCCATTGCTTTGCCCTATCTCTTAAGGAAAACCCAAATAATAACAATCTAACTGCTTCTGAAGGAACTCCATTCATTTTCATGGTACCACATATTTCATAAAAGACCTCTAAGTGTTGATTGGGGTCTTCATGAGGTCCTCCACCAAATTGGTTCTGCTGCACCATAAATATAATTGCGGGTTTGATCTCAAAGTTATTAGCTTCCACTGGAGGTCTTGAAATACTAGATTGAAAACCTCTTGCATAAGGTGCTGCATAATCCTTGAGTGGTCTATTCGCCATGTTCAAATGTTCCTGTTCTTCAATTTGCCTTTGCAGAATTCTTCTTTTATGGAAAGTTCTGTCAATCTCAGGGTCAAAAGGAAAGAATTCCCCTGCAAAGTTAGATCTTCGCATACACAAGAACAAGATAGCAAATGACAATTCAACAGAAAAAGAAAAATAAAAGAATCAAAAATGCAGAATTGAATTTGTACAAAAAGAATTAACAAGAAGTAAAAGTTATACAAGAAAGTAAAAATAGAAATCTAATGATTAGTTACAACTATGCAATATGAAAGGAAAACAAATGTTATGTTTAGTCTAACTCAATTGATAATTCCTAATGTTATAGCGCAGTCCCCGGCAACGGCGCCAAAAACTTGTCACGCTCCGCAAGTGTACGGAAATGTCGCAAGTAATATAAAAGATTATCGTATCCACAGGGACTGGAATAAGCACTAGAAATGTCTCAATGCGAATTAGCTAAACAACTATCCAATCGTTTCAAATGCAAAGTGAAGGTAAACAAATCTAATATTATAGATCAACAAACAAGAGTTTAGTGTTTTGGGTTATGATAAGGGAGATTCTAGGAGTTTCGGTTTCTTTGTAAGATTTCTTGAATGTAAATGGTTCACCAATTCTTATCCCTTAATTGCCAAACACTTGTAGAAAGTTACCGGTTCTCTCTTGCAATAGATAACCGGCTAAGGACTGAGAAATGTATCTAAATATGATCAATTAGACGTGAACCTACGTTGTCCTTACACAGAAGCGCACCTATTACTATGCCTTCCTCGGATATCAACATAGAAGCCCACAACTTATTAATCTATCAAGATACAAGAAACTAATCACAAAATTCATCCTACTATCTTGAATATTCCTATTTTCTCTTCAAGATTATCTCTCAAACGTCCTTACACGGGCTTGCACCTGTCACGTGGATCCCTCGGATGATAGAGTGAGAGTTTATCTTTACAAAGTCCACAAGAAATCCAAACAATCAATCAAGAATGAGAATTGAGCACAAATCATCATTAATCATTCAAGATCTAATTGATACAAGCAAGACAATGTCATTGAAATAAGAAAATGGCAAATCCATAAGAGATTACATCAATCCATCATACAAATACTCCCTTAATCCTAGAATATAAGATCTACTCCATGAATCGAGGAAGAATATCCGAAAAAATGAAGATTACAAGCATTTCTTAAATCCCCAATCCAAGAAACCAAGAAAAGGGGGAAAGAGAAAACTTATCTACGAAGAAGCCTCGTCTTCGGATCCAATCCTCGCTCCGGAGTCGAAATCATCAAGAACTCCCTTAGAATCGCCCAGAAATCCTTCCAAGAATGGGAGGAAACCACCAAATCTTGCCTTCTCCCAAAGGGGGAGAGATCCCCTTTCAATTCATGAAGGAGGGTTTAAATAGAGGAGGGAATCGGCCACACACAGGACACTACTGCAGTGAGATTCACACGCCATGTCCTGCTCCTTCTCTCGCAAAGCACTGCAGTGACTCACACGGCCAGACCCTTCGCCTCCTGATGCTACACTGCAGTGGTGCACACGCCACACCGCTTCTCGAAACACACTGTAGATCCACACGGCCATGTAAGGCTTCTGCTCTGGTTGGCTTCAAATCTTGACACGGCCGTGTGAGGTTCACACGGCCATGTCATCTTCCTCTTCTGTTGGTGCCAAACTCAACACGGCCCGAGCTCCATACCAGTGCAGGGTCGTGTGAGGTACACGGCCTGGTGCTTTCTCCCTTTGTTTCCTCCAAGGCTTGCCCAAAGATGTTGATTCTTCACCAAATCGACTCCTGTGTACAAAAAATGCACAAAAAGCAGATCTCCGAACCAAAAGAGTAAATATGCTAAAAGAAAAGCTGGAAGTATAAAAATGCATAGATCAAGCATGCTCAAAGTATGTAAATGTGCGTAAAAACATGCATAAAAGAGTATATAATCTACGCACATCAATAGATACATGGAATACATCGTGAATGGCCACTAGAGATGGTGGTAGCGTCAGACGGTAAGTTACTGCTCCAATCCTCTCCAAGATCTGGAATGGCCCAATATATCGTGGACCTAACTTACCTTGAAGACCAAATCTCTTCACCCCTTTCGTGGGTGAAACTCTCAAAAACACATGATCACCAGTAGAGAACTCCAGGGGTCTCCGTCTCCGATCAGCATAACTCTTTTGATGGTCCTGAACCTCTAACATCCTCCGTCTAATAGTACAAACCAACTCTGTCTCCTGCTGAGCTCTCTGAGTTCCTAGCAGTTGAGCCTCACCAACCTTCTCCCAAAGGGTGGGTGTCCGACAAGGTCTACCATACAACACCTCAAACGGTGCCATCTAGATAGCCGAATGATAGCTGTTGTTGTAGGTGAACTCCACCAAGGGAAGTGGTCCTCCCAACTTCCTCGGAAGTCCATAACACAAGACCTCTGTAAGTCCTCCAAAGTCTGAATAGTCCTCTCTGATTGTCCATCTGTCTGTGGATGGAATGCCGTACTGAAACGAAACTGTGTGCCCAAGGCCTGCTGCAGACTCTGACAGAATCGGGACGTGAACCGTAGGTCTCTATCAGATATAATGCTCAAAGGAACACCATGGAACCTGATAATCTCTCCACAGTATAACTCTGCTAATCGATTCAGAGAATAAGTCTTCCGGATCGCTAAAAAGTGTGTGGATTTGGTTAATCGGTCAACGATTACCTAAATCGCATCATGACCTCGTCGAGTCCTAGGTAATCCTACCATAAAATCCATAGTAATATGCTCCCACTTCCACTCCGGAATAGGGATCCTCTGAAGTAAACCAGCAGGTCTCTGGTGCTCAGCCTTCACCTGCTGACAGACAAGACATCTAGCTACAAAATCTGCGATGTCTTTCTTCATACCGTTCCACCAATAGGAACGCCTCATATCACGATACATACAGGTCCCACCTGGTTGGATAGCAAATCTAGAATGATGAGCCTCCTAAAGTAACTCCTCCATGACCGGGTGAGACTGAGGTACACATAACCTGCCTCGGAAATAAACAATCCTCTCATCATCTCATGTAAACTCGGTCTGCTGTCCGGAAGCTATTTGACTGCCAATGAACAGTAAATGCTGATCTCCGGCATAGGCCTCTCGAATCCTTATCTTAATCGACGACTGAGCAACCATGGTAACAAGAATACCCTGCTTTGTCCGTCTCTGCTCCCCAAGGCCCAACTCGGAGAATCCCTGAATCAAGTCCATGACTAAAACTCGGTGACAAGCTAAAGTCCCTCTGGACTTCCTGCTAAGTGCATCAGCAACCACATTTGCTTTACCCGGATGGTAGCTAATAGTATAATCATAATCCTTCAGGAACTCCATCCATCTCCTCTATCGGAGATTGAATTCCTTCTGTGTGAAAATATATTTGAGACTCTTATGATTAGTAAAAATCTCAAAAGTAATACCATAAAGATGATGTCGCCAAATCTTCAAAGCAAAGATAATAGCGACTAGCTCTAAATCATGTACTGGGTAGTTCTTCTCTTGCTCCTTCAACTGACAAGAAGCATAAGAGACTACCCTACCATGTTGCATCAAAACAGCGCCCAAGCCCTGAAGAGATGCGTCTGTGTAAAGTACGAATCCGTCATCACCAGAAGGTAAAACCAAAACTGGTGCTGATACTAATCTCCGCTTCAGCTCCTGGAAGCTGGTCTCGCAAGCCTCTGACCACGCGAACTTCGCGCCTTTCCTAGTCAGACGTGCCAACATCATAGCAATACTGGAGAAACCCTCAATGAATCGTCTGTAATATCCAGCTAATCCTAAGAAACTGCGGATCTCCTGGACTGACTTAGGCTGCTCCCAGCTAGTGATAGCCTCTATCTTCTGACGATCTACTGAAATACCTCGGCTTGACACCACGTGTCCTAGAAAACCAACTAAAGATAGCCAAAATGCACACTTGCTGAACTTCGCATACAGATGATGTCGTCGCAGAGTCTCCAAGACTATGCGAAGATGTTGTGCATGTTCCTCCTCGGAACGCGAATAGATCAATATGGCATCGATAAACACAATCACAAACTGATCTAGATACTCCAGAAAGATACGGTTCATCAGATCCATGAATATTGCGGGAGCATTGGTAAGCCCAAATGGCATTACCAAAAACTCGTAATATCCGTATTTGGTGCGAAAATGCTGTCTTCTGAATATCAGAATCTTTGACTCTCAGTTGATGATATCCAGACCGCAGATCAATCTTAGAATACACTGATGTATCTCTGAGCTGATCAAATAAATCCTCAATCCGTGGCAAGGGGTACTTATTTCTGATAGTTATTGCATTCAGCTGCCTATAATCGATGCACAACCTCAGAGTACCATTCTTCTTCTTGACGAATAGTACAGGAGAACACTAAGGCGGAATACCGTGGGGTTCTCCACAAGGACACTAGAATGCTCCTGCCCGTGCATGCCGTATGCAGCTGCTGCAGGGGGAGCTGTCCTCTGCTGATGATGTGAAGATTGGGCTCTTGGCCCGCCTCGCTGAGTCCCGGACTGACCAAACTGTCCTCCCGGAACAGAAATCCCAGAAGCTACATGCTGAGCCTTCAGTGAACAGTTTCGACTCATGTGCCCAGGTAGTTTGCAATAATAGCAAACTGGCAAAATAATAGCGAACAGTTTCGACTCATTTGTGATACGTGTTGCAGTTTCTTGTGATATTTCATCTTGTACTATTGGTACTAGATTAGACGTATCCTCTCTAATTTCTTCTAGAACAATTTCACTCAGGGGCTTGTGGTTCATTACATAATCTTCCTCTAAAAATCGAGCATTGGTGCTGATAATGATCTTCTAATTTTTAGGATTATAAAACAAACCACCTTTCGTTCCTTTAGGATAACCCACAAACAGACAAACTTCTGTACGTGATTCCAACTTGTCAGTATTTCCTTTCAGCACATGTGCTGGAGTACCCCATATTCGAATATGACTCAGACTAAGCTTATGCCCATTCCATAATTCCATGGGAGTAGAGGGTACTGATTTAGAAGGTACCATATTCAAAATGTACACTACTATTTCCAGGGCATATCCCCAAAACGAATTTGGTAATTCTGAATAACTCATCATCGATCTAACCATTTCCATAAGAGTCATATTCCTCGGTTCTGCCACACCATTCTATTGGGGTGTACCAGGTGCAGACAATTGGGATTGAATCTCAGCCTCTGATAAGTAATTTCTAAACTCTCCAAAGAGGTATTTTCCACCACAATCAGACCGTAGTGTCTTGATACTTTTACCATGATGTTTCTCCACATCAGCCTTATACTATTTGAACTTATCAAAGCATTCATACTTACAGCACATCAATTAAATGTACTCATATCTCGAATAGTCGTCTATGAAAGAGGTAAAATATTCAAAACCACTTATTTCCCGGATAGACATAGGACCACACAAATCAAAATGAACTAATTCTAACACATCTTTGGCTTTATACCCCTTGGCCATAAAATGTCTCTTGGTCATTTTACCTTCCAAGCTAGATTCACAAGTTGGAAAGTTTTCCAACACTAATGAACCCAAGAGTCCATCGGCTATTAGCCTTTGAATCCTACTTAAGTTAATATAACCAAGCCTTAGATGCCAAAGATATGTTTGGTTCATTTCCAATGGTTCCTTTCTCTTATTAAAATTAGAAGATGTGTTATTAATTTTCATTTGTTGCTTTGTGGGAGAAATTGGATTTAAAATATACAAATTGCCTACTAATGTACTAGAACAGGTAATAACCCTATTCTTCTTGATAACTACTTTTTCATCAAAAGAAACAGAATATCCATCCATAAACAATTTAGAAACTAAAATTAAATTCTTTCTAAAAGTTGGTACATAAAGATAATTTCTTAAAACCAAAGTTCTATTCCTATCAAATGATAATTAGACATCTCCCACTGCAACAGCCGCCACTTTTGTAGCATTGCCCTTATAGATGGTTATCTCTCCCTCATATAGTCGCCAAATTTCCTGGAACCCCAGCAATATATTGCAGACCTGATCAGTGGCTCCTGTATCTACACACCAGGTGCTGGTAGATAACACCGCTAAACATGTTTCAACCACTAGAAAATAAGATATACCTTTATTGTTCTCTCTTCTATGAGGACGATCAGCCTTCCAATGTCCCGACTGCTTGCAAATGAAGCACTTGGCCTTCGTCTTCTTCATTTCTGCTTTAAGTCCAGTACCTAGAGATTGTTTCACTTTCTTTGCCGAGCCAGCTTGTTTCTTGTTCTTCTTCTTGCCTTTTGACTTAGAAATAGAAACATTTTAAGCAAAGTGAACCTTATAATTATGACGAAATAACCCTTCTACTGCCTGAAATTCTATCAGTAGTTCTGCTAATGAATACATTCTTTTATTCATATTATAGTCCAAGCGAAACTGCTCAAAACTTCTGGGTAGCGTTTGGAGAATAATATCGACCTGGGTTTCCCCATCGATTTCAGCTCCAAGGATTTGTATCTCGTTCAATTAAGCCATCATCTTCAGGATATCATCTCTTACGGGTGTCCCTTCTGACATGGTGGCTGTCATCAATTTTCTCATTGCCTAGCAGCTCGATTCTGGTGTCCGAAGAGTTCCTTCAGACTGTTCATCATATCATAAGTAGTTGGTAAGTCATTATGCTGATATTGCAGCACATTTGACATTGAAGCCAAAATGTAACATCGCACCATCTCATCTGCCATTACCCATTTCCTATGTTACTCAATCTCCTCTTCACTAAAATCACTATTAGGCACATTAGGGACCTCTAATAGTACAAACTTATAGCCTTCAGCTGTTAGGATAATGTCCAGGTTTCTTTTCCAATCTATGTAATTAGGACCAGTAAGTTTGTTCTCTTTCAGTATAATGGCAAGTGGGTTGAAAGTCATCCCATGAATAACAAAATAAAATTTTGGTCAAGACTCTAAATTTAGAATAATATTGATTCCTCAAACAATACTATTTAAATTTACCAACACCTCAAAACACCGTGAATTTTGCATGCCACGTTAGTGTGGGCGTATACAAATTCAACATTTGTAAGAGGAGGTTTTACCCATTAATTTTATTATCTTGTCATCGTAACTTTATGACAAATAAAATTAATAGTTGGTTTTCCTTTGGTCATGCAAAAAATAGCAGTGACTCCGTTGGAGAGGATACTATTAGATGCGCCTAAGTGTATACCATTACTTGATACTTAGTCCATTAAATATGATTGTTCCCCTTCAGTTGGAGAAGATCGCATGCTCCTAAATAATTTCCTATAACCATCCATAAAGGAAGTTTGATCTAGTGATCTGCAAACAAACTCATCCGTTGTGGAGGGAGGCACTCAGAGCCAACACGCAAGTTTGTTTCATCACTTACAAACTAGTAATGGAGACCGTGGAATTTATTTAAAATCCCTCTCCCACTTAGTTATTTAGGGTGAGGAATTTTTTCATGCAAGCACACATCACATGCACACACACATCACAGTAAATAAAAGCAATAAATATGGAAATTAATTTTCCAACTATTATGACTTCTTCCATCACTGTTCTCCATGTGCTCCCGCCCTAGGGTTCATGTCGTCGGGTCCATCGAGCTTCCTTTTCCGCTGCGCCTCTGGTCCTCAAATAGCACGACGCCTCGCAAGGATACGATCTGTGACAAAAATAAAATTTTACATATATCAATCCTATATTCCACAAGAGAATGTACATAAAGTCTAGATCAAACAAAAATGAAAAATCCTAGGGCAAATACAGCTCCTGCTGTATTTAATAAATACAATCATGCACACATATAAAATTCCCTTGACATGTCCAAGGGTCCAATCACACACAATCACATTAAGCCATAAAAGTTGGAGCCTGCAACCACAGAGTTAGCATATCCTACTATTATCCTGCCTAAATTATATATGACATGTGCATAATTAAACTGAAAACTAAACACACAGAGGCAAACCCTAGCTCTGATACCAATTATTGGTTGCTACTCGGAATATCATACCGATTCCCCTGTATAAAAATTTTGTACAAGTCCTGAACCTTCCTAACAACCTATTGTGTTCTTTAGAAATTAAATTTGGAATCGGAAATAGAACTTAACATTATTGATTCCAAATTCAACTTATCTATTCTTAGAGGTTTAGACTTGGTTCACAAACGATGTTTAACATTATTAATCCAAATACACCTATGTTACAAATTTGATTAACTATTTATTTCAAAGTTTGGCTTCCAAGTCAAACGTGGCAAGGCACTAGGCCTTCTTGGGTATAGGATCATCCACCACTGCCAAGACAAAGTCCAAGAGTAGTGCCACTCAACCTTATTGTCATGTCAGACTAAGTCCACCTGCAGGGTTTACACGATAAATTTTATGAGCTCCTCTTGGGGACATTATAACCCTAGATTGCTAGGACACAGTTTCCTTTTATATTCAACAACACACACTATAAATAATATCATTTTTTAACTTATCGGGCCTATTGATTTATCGAACTAAATCACACCCTTTGATAAATTAAAGAAATAAATATTAAGTATATGTACTTGTTATTATATTAGGATTAAGAGCACACACTTTCATAATAACAGAAGTCTTATTCTTTTATTTAGTCAGTATAAAAAGAAACTACCTCAAATGGTCTTGCTCAATACACTCAGAGTGTACTAGTGTAATTTTATAGTCAAGATAAACTAATACCGAATTACACTTCAACTTTTCCAATGGTTTGTTCTATCCATCTTAGTCATGAGCTGTTGTTTATAATTTATAAGGAACTGATAACATGATCTTCTGTGTGTTACACCACATACCATATTATCTACAATATAAATTAATTAAACAACTATACTTAGCACATAAATGTAGACATTTGACCAATGTGATACTTTATTTCAAAAATAATGTTTACAAAAAGCTAGGCTTTTAGTATACATTCTAACATCTCCCACTTATACTAAAAGACTATGTTGTCATAAACGCTGTCATATATCTGATTCCCATTCCTTCAACATTTCGATCAAAAGCTTTCGCCAGAAGGGCCATAGTGAAAGGATCTACCAGGTTATCTGCTGATGTAATCTTTGCGACAACAACTTCTCCTCGCTTTACGATGTCTCGTATCAGGTGGTACTTGCGCTCTATGTGTTTACTCGCCTTATGGGCTCGTGGTTCCTTCGAGTTTTCTACTGCACCGCTATTATCACAATAAATTGTGATGATTTTGGGTAAACCAGGAATCACATCTAAGTCCATCAAGAAGTTCCTAAGCCACACAGCTTCTTTGGCTGCCTTAGAGGCTGCCACATACTCAGCTTCAATGGTTGAGTTTGAAACGCATTTCTGCTTAACACTCCTCCATGCAATGGCTCCACCGCCTAAAGTAAATACATAGCCTGATGTAGACTTACTATTGTCCCTATCTGATTAGAAGTCAGAATCCGTGTAACCCACAGGGAGCAAATCATCTGACTGGTAAATTAGCATATAATCTCTAGTCTTTCCCAAGTACTTTAATATGTGCTTTACAATAGTCCAATGTCCTTGTCCAGGGTACCTTGATATCTACTTGTTGGATCGAGACGCGCTAGAGGGGGGTGAATAGCGCTCGTGGCTATTTTGTTCAATTATCGGAATCGTAAGAATTATCGGAGTAATTAAGCAGCGGAATAAAACAAAATAAGCACAAAGAGACAGGAGGATTTTTACTTCGTTCGGAGCCTTGATCGACTCCTACTCGAAGGCCCGCGATCCTTGATCGCTTCCGGTGGGCAACAACTATAAGCTTGATAAAATGATTACAATATGAAGTACAAGTAAATGGAAAAACTAGTTATACCGACGACAACAGTAGAATTTTGAAGCTTCGGGTCGTCGGAGACTTGTGGCAGCACTTCCGGGCGTCTTTCGGAGCAGCACGTTGAAGAGAGAAGACTTGGAATGCGTTGTTCTGAAGTGCTGGTCGAAACCCCCTTATAAAGGGTGTTCAAGGCGCCTTGAAGGCTGTTCAAGGCGCCTCCATGCTGCCTGGTCTTCCGCGTGGATCAAAACTGACCTGGTCGAATTTCATCCATTCGAGGCTCCTCCAGTGGTGCTTCGAAGTCAGCTCAGCTTTTGCACCCGAGGCGCCTCCAAGCTCCATGGAGGCGCCTCGAACACTGTTCATCCGAGGCTTTAGGTTGCTCTTTTGCACCTGCAAGATATGTTAGTCCCAAACACTATCCTGCAGCACAAAGTTAGCACAATAAACATGATAAATGAAGTATAGACATTCTCCGGACTGTCCGAGTCTGACTTCAGATTTCCATCCGGAAACCCTAGGTCGACCCGACGCCTACTGTTCCCTCTACGGGGAACGCGTCCTCACCTACTCCACTCAGGAGATTTACCTGTTGCCAGTCGATCCTCCAGATCGACTGGACTTTTGCTCAACACTCGATGCTTCCGGACTTTCTGCTGGACATCCGCTTCCCCGGCTAGTCTAGTCTTTCACCTGGTTCGCGACACCAGGACTTTTCACCTAGGGTTACCACCCCCAAGGACTTTTGCCTGAAGCCATCGACCTGCCAAGACTTTTCGCATAGGGTTACCACCCCCTATGACCTAGGGTTACTGCCCCCTAGGGTTTTCCCTTTGCCTAACCGCAGCTAGGACTTTCCTGAAATCCTCATGTAGACTTGTTAGACTACAAAACATCTTAACTTTGAATTCTTTGCCGTTATCAAAACACGAGTTCGATCGTCGGATGCTTCCCACACCAACAATCTCCCCCTTTTTGATTATGCTAACTCAAATTCAAACTTAAGTAAACAAACGAATAGATAGACATTTATAACACTGGCAAATTTACTAAGTATAGATGAACAAGGTAACTAAAGCAAATTTGCCCTATATGCTACCCCTTTACTTTGGCTCCCCCTTAACTTTTGCTCCCCCTTAATTTTTAACTTGAATTTTATGTTTATGTTTACATTTTTGCTACTCTCCCCCTTTGCCATAACTCAAAAATGGGCAATAATAGGTCTTTGAATGAGTTGTACATGATTTTATTAAGGTTAGCAATGTTCAACAAGGTTTGAAAGTTAAGGTCAATGGGAATAATATTTTAAGTTTTTAGGACAAGATTATTCATTTAAGTTCAGTTGGTCCTTAAGTCCAAGCACAAGTCATGTTCACTAGATTGATATATTAGGTATCAGAGCCATAGAGAACAAAACATTCTTAACTAAAAAATTGAGTATCTTTTGCCAATTGTCTAACCTTTAGTTACTTGCTGATTGTCTACAGGACAATAGCTTTTACAAGGTTAGTCAAGTTAAGTTAGTTTGGTCCAGATAGACTTGACTAGAGCTGGAGAACTTAACTTGATTAATGTTTATTGCATATTTAACGCCCAGACTCATATTGATGCACAAATATAAGCATTCTTGAGTCCAGGCTATACCCTATGCATCTCACGCCGTTCTATCTTCTTCAACCACAATCAAGGTAAACCTAGGTGTTTGTGAGATGCTCTGGCTTAATTCTAGGGGAACATGATATCTAGGGGGAAAGCTTAGGCTAATTCCAAAATTTTGAACAATCTAACAAAAATTGGAGTTTTGAAAACTGGTTTTGTAAGATACCAGAAAAAAATTAAATAATAAATATTACTGGACGAAAAATCTTATTGGATTTTTCCAGAATTTTTAGAGATTTTTTGGGAATTAAACGGAGTCCGTATGACTCATTTTGAGCAGATGGATTTGGGGTACAGTGGAGGCCGATTTGAAATACCCAATTAAAGTAGGATTTGATTGAGGAATTAACTTAGGTAATTACTTAGGTTTTAATTACCTAAACCTAAGATACATATATAAAATTTTAAACCTAAATTCTCTTCTACCGATCCTCTCCGTATCTTCCTCCCCTGTTCATCGCGTCCCGAGCCTCACCATCGGCGATTTCTCCTCTCCGCCTCTCGGTGTCGCCGACGCCATTTGAACCATCGCCGGCCAAGCCTCCCCCTTCTCTCTCTCTCCCAAGGCATGGAGTCTTCCTTCCTCTCTTCCTTTCCCTTTCTCTCTCGCGCGTGGACAACCCGACACCGACGGAGGGCGCTCTCTACCCGCGATCTCGTCTTCGTCGCAACGCCGGAGGGAGAAAGCGTCACCGATCTCGATGGCTCCGCCATCCCCGATGCAGCAATCTCATCTTTGGCTGTGCTGGCACACGAGGCAATGACTCGGCGGAGCTAGGGCATGGCGGGGAGGAGTTGATTCGTGTCGTCCTCAGATGATCGAGCCCTTTGTCCTCTCCTATATGATCTGCTCACTGGAGGGCATTTCAGATTATCCTCAACTGAAACACAGCATGCGACACCAACTGTAGGCGTCTGATTGAGGTGAGGAGTTGCTGGGGAAGATCTTGTAGATGCAAGGATCGGTTCTATTGATTTCCAATTATGATATTCCTCCTATTTTGGACCAGGAGAAGGCATTGGATCAACTAGTGATGGTTTTTCTTGAGCAGATCCTTATCTTCCTCATTCTTGCGTCATATTGAGGTTTTGGTTTCAGATCTGGGCTTGTTTGAGGAATTCTTGGTGGTGGTGTGCAGAGGTTTGTAGAGGGCTGCGGAGCTATTGGATTTGTTGCCTCCCTTAAGGTAAGTGTGTTTCTTCTGATCTATTATGGATCTATTTTGTTAGGATTGCTAATGGTTGTTTGATTATGTCTAATTTAGATTACAAAGAAGCATGTGGAAGGATTATGAATAGGGATGATGGTGTTTGGTTTAGTAGTAAATGAGTTACTAATTATAGATGTGAATTGGAGGAGAAAATGGTTTTTGTGGATTGAGGATTATAGATCAGATTTGTTTTGATTAGTAATTAATTTGTGGGGATTAAGGAATTAGGTTAATCATTTCGATTAAGGCTTCCCTACTTAGATTTGGAAGTTTATTTAGCTATTTGCTACCTATGTAATTAGCTAAATATATTATGTGATCGCAGGACTTGGATTCGGGACGAGCGTCTCGACATGGGATGGTTTGACTCGATCTACAGATAAAGGCGGGTATTTCTTCCTTTACCTCTATGTAGATTTTCTTGTACTTAGTGCATGGTTGTTATCCGATGGATTAGACTGCTTTACCTTATATCATATCTGTTTGTTGACTTCCTGCTAGAGACTTATGCTTGATCTTTGAGGTGTTCCATTTAATTCATATACGGTCTCAACTCTTGATATCTACTCTATGGTGATTACACGTGTAGAGTATGTCTTGTAGGGATTGTCGGGTGGCTGGTATTATCATGCTGATTGGGTATATGATGTGGACTGTACATAGGTGGGTATGTGTATAGGAGTCATCTGGTTGACCGTGCATTTACATGTGGTGTGTATATCCGTATTTGTTATGTACTTTTGGAGGAGTGTGTTGATTGCACGTCTGTGGTTTATACACGTGTCCGATATGTTTTTATTGGAGGATACATGTTGATTGTATATGTGGGGTTGTCCATGTGTGTCTGGTATGTTCATTGGGGATTATTGGTTGATTATACATGTGTAGTTGTATACATATGTTTGGTGGGATATGTGGAGGTATCATGACGATTATACTCATGTTGGAGGTATTTATGAGGTTTGGGGTTGTTGCATGGATGATGATTATATATATATATATCATGTTCATCATTCATTGCATCTGATGACCGTTGTCTCCCTTGTGGTGAGAGAGTCATCAGTTGGTTTGGTTTAGCACCGCACCCTCGGCCACTCATGGGTAGTGGTAGTTGGAGCAGTTGCTGCTAGTCCTGTCGTGCCACCCGGTCACGAGGTTTAGTGAGATCCGGCATTGTGAGCAGTCAGGGACCCTGATGCTATGTAGTTAGATAGCTACTAGCGGACTGTCCGCCTCGACCACTATATAGTGGGCTGGAGGGTAGTACAGTCGTCACAGACCCAAGCCTCTCGGCCATACAGGGGTCGTGGTGTTCGGAGAGGTGGCGGGGGTGACCATGGAGCATGCATGCACTTTTGCATATGATGCACGGTGCATCTGGGGGTTATATTTGCATACATGCCTACTAGATACTAGTTGCATGTGTTTGTGGTATGTTGCATTTGTTTGCGATATGATTGTTGCATTTGGTTGCCATGCTGCATACATGTCATTTATTTTACATGTATATGCAGTCGTACTTATATTGCACAGGTGTCACGGGTATATCTGTTGCGGATCCGGTGAGTTTACTGATCATTGTACCGTGTGTCGATTCCAGATTGGGTATGTATCCGTCATTATGTTAGTTGTGGTTTGTACAGTTTATGTTAGGTTATTATGTCAGGTATGTTCAGATGCATTGATTATGATGGTATGATCATGTTCTTATTCCCTACTGAGACTGTATACTTGTGATCTCCATGTTTTATGTATAGACCATGCACTATCTTTTCTATTACCCGCTGAGTTACCTATACTCACCACCGCATGTATATATTTATGTTTTCAGGTAGATGGTTGGAGTGTCGCTCGGAGTATCCTGTCTGCCGGGTCCTACGTCACATCCGAAGATCGTGATTGTTTTCTTTTGTATATTCTTTTCTTATTTTTGGCATTGTATTTGTGTATAGCCGTGTGGCTATCTTATGGTTTTGGTGTTGTATTTGTTGTATAAGCCTAGCCGGCTAGCAGTGTGTTGATTGTGTTGTATTGGGCTTTCCGTTTTCGTTTTTCCGCTGTGTTGGTTTTTAGTACAGCCGTGTGGGCTGTTTTATATATAACTGCGTGGTTGTGATTGTTTCATTCCAGTCGTGTGGGCTGTTATTATAACTGCGTGGTTGTGTATATAAATATTCCAGCCGCATGTGGCTGATGTATTTTGCTTGTAGTGATGCTTCAGATTGTCACCGGTACAGGGGAGGTTCTGCCGGATTTTTGTCTGACAGGAACTCCTTTGGGGGCGTGACAGGTTTTCCTAGAATTTAAAAAACAATAAAACCTATGCTCATAAAATATAACACATAAAACTGAGTAATAACATGTCTAATCAATTTAAAACATCCAAGATATACATCAAAAGCTGAGTAAGAGAAAGATCCCAGATGTCAATAATATGTTAAGGCAAGTGAAAAGATAGAATCAAGCAGGTGGATCGTTGGCTGGAGGATCGGCTAGGTGCTGCTCAGGTGGCGGCTGAGGCTGTCCCTGACGCGGAAGCTCGCCTCGAAGAGATGCGAATCTAGCAGCTATCTCAGATCGCATAGTCCGAAGAAAACGATGACTGTCTAACACAGCTCGTCGCGTCTATGTGGACTGGATCTCAAGTCGAGTGAGTCTATCCTCGACAGAGAGTGGTGCTGAAGATGACGGCCCGACTGAAGAGGAGGATCCGGAAGAGGTGGAAGGATCTGCGAAGAAGTCCTCTGCCAGAAAATCTGGCCACTCCTCATCTGCATCAGGTGCGCCCTCGGCCTCTGGAGCACCAGGGGCAGCAGCTGGTGGTGGTCGGCCCTTCCAGGCCAGAATCCCCTCGGCAGTGACATCTGCCCCTGCTAATCTAAGGCTACGCTGACCGACCTCATCATAAAGGGTAAGTGGGATGAGAACCCCTCTAGTAATGTCTATCATAGAGCTGGAGAATATCTGGGTCAGGATATGACAATAAGGCATATGAACTACTCCAGATGTAACTGTGCTAGATGCAAGGATAATGCTATGAAACATATGGAGGGCTATGTCTATGTCCAGGCGCTGGGTGAGGGCGTACAAGAAGAACGAGTGGGACGGTCGCATCGTCGAGACATCTCGAGATGATAAGGGTAGAATACAAGCTGTCAGGACTCTGTACATAGCATAATCCTGAACTCGAAGAAGAGTGGATCTGAACTCAGTCAGGCCTAAGGGTCTCTCCTCCCCAAAGAAATGCATGTAAATGTCGTCTAATGTAATGTGGGAATAGGGGGCACCAAAGGGTAGGGTCCTACTAGGATAACATAAAAATGTACACTCAGACTCCCTAATCTCTAGGCTGGTGCGAAGTAGTGATGGAGTGAACTGAAGGTCAGTACCTCCTACTCTGGTGGTATAAGTTCGATCATCAACCTTTTCAAGGTTGTGATAGAACTGGGCACATAGGTCTTGATTGACAGTAGTGGTGCAATCAACCAGTTTATCTGAATGATAGTGGGTTATCATTTGGATAGTGGGTTGACAATATTGGGACAAGCACTCCCTACCAATATATCTAGGTTTGATTGACTCAAAGGTAAACCTAGAGAAATCTATCCTATGTTGTTCCGAGGGGAATCTCGGGTCCGTGGAAGGGGCCCTTGCTGGTGTGGTATCCACAATACGACGTTTCCTATTTTTGACATTATGCAAGAAAAATTGCAAAACTAGCAAAGAATATAGGATTTAAGCAATTAAAGAAGGGTTTAGATTGTACCTAGGAGGCATAGCTAGAAATTAAAGGGAAGGAAATAGGTAGAAGGCGCCTTGGTTTGGAAAAATCCGAAGAAATCGGCGGCTTGCGGTGAAACACGAACAGAAGCAAAAATGGTTCTGTTCGTGACAAAAGAGAGGTTTTAAGGCGCCTTAAGATCCCTTTAGGGCGCCTTTGGAGGCGCCTTAAGGGCTTCTTAAGGCGCCTTAAGTGGGCGGCGGGAAATTTCCCGCCGCTGCTTGAGGGCGCCTCCTCTTAGATGGATGCGCCTTCGGATGCTACGTGTCTTTTTTTTTTTTTTTTTTTTTAATCGACACATTCTTTAAGGTTTAGTTTTGATAAAAGCAATATGGTTTTAGAAATAATTTTTTAAATTAAGTTTTTAAAATAATTTTGAAATTTAAGGTTTTTAAAATAATTTTGAAATTTAGGCTTTTAAAATAATTTTGAAATTTAAGGTTTTTAAAATAATTTTGAAATTTAAGTTTTTAAAATAATTTTAAAATTTAAGTTTTTAAAATAATTTTGAAATTTAAGTTTTTTTTTTTAAAATCATTTTGTAATTTAGGTTTCAAAAAAATTTTGAAATTTAAGTTTTTAAAATAATTTTGAAATTTAAGTTTTTAAAATAATTTTGAAATTTAGATTTTTAAAAATAATTTAAGGTTTTTAAAATAATTTTGAAATTTAGGTTTTTTAAAATAATTTAAGGTTTTTAAAATAATTTTGAAATTTAGGTTTTTAAAATAATTTAAGGATTTTAAAATAATTTAAGGTTTTTAAAATAATATTGAAATTTGAGTTTTTAAAATAATTTTGAAATTTAAGTTTTTTTTTTTAAATCATTTTGTAATTTAGGTTTTAAAATAATTTTGAAATTTAAGTTTTTTTTTAAAATGATTTTGTAATTTAAGTTTTAAAATAATTTTGAAATTTAAGGTTTTTTTTTTTTAAATAAGTTTTAAATTTAGGTTTTTAAAAATCATTTTGAAATTTATGTTTTTTTTAAAATCATTTTGAAATTTATGTTTTTAAAATAATTTTGAAATTTAAGTTTTTAAAATAATTTTGAAATTTAAGTTTTTAAAATAATTTTGAAATTTAATTTTTTAAAATAATTTTGAAATATAAGTTTTTTAAAATAATTTTGAAATTTAAGTTTTTTAAAATAATTTTGAAATTTAAGTTTTTAAAATAATTTTGAAATTTAAGTTTTTAAAATAATTTTGAAATTTAAGTTTTTTAAAATAATTTTGAAATTTAAGTTTTTAAAATAATTTTGAAATTTAAGTTTTTAAAATAATTTTGAAATTTAAGTTTTTAAAATAATTTTGAAATTTAAGTTTTGTAAAATAATTTTGAAATTTAAGTTTTTAAAAATAATTTTGAAATTTAAGTTTTTAAAATAATTTTAAAATTTAAGTTTTTAAAATAATTTTGAAATTTAAGTTTTTAAAATAATTTTGAAATCTAAGTTTTTAAAATAATTTTGAAATTTAAGTTTTTTAAAATAATTTTGAAATTTAAGTTTTTTTTAAAATAATTTTGAAATTTAGGTTCTTAAAATAATTTTGAAATTTAGGTTTTTAAAATAATTTTGAAATTTAGGTTCTTAAAATATTTTTTTTTAATTGAATTTGAATTAATTATCAGTTTGATTTTAATTACTTAGTCATCTCACCCGATCTAAATTTTCAATCAGGTAATCCTATAATTTTTGTGAGATGAATTATGGTTGAATTTTTAGGGTAAGGTTTAACTTTGTGTTAGATTTAGGTTTAGCTTTGGGTTCAACAAGTAGATATTCTTTGGATAAAATTCTGGGCTATTGTGAGTCCCAAGGAACTCATTAAAGTAACCATGCCTTCGAGGTCTTCCAAATAGTCCTACCCATTGAACTTAATACTAATCCTTGGTCTAACTAGTTAGGATCCATTTAAGGGTAGCTTCGGTCAGTTCCACTTGGCCAAATGCACCAGGTCGAAGCCATATCTTCCTAGACATGCGATGCCCAAGCTTCCCTAACGTACTATCATCCAAAAACTTCACCAGTACTGTGGTTCAAGTTAAACTTATCCCGTTTTAATCTAACCTTAATTACTCTGCCGAGTAATCTACTCTTGTTTTACCCATTTCAGGTAGATTAGGTTTAGTTACCCTGTCGGGTAGAACAGTTGGAGGTGCCAGCTAGTTTGGATCCTCCATCTATTTTTCAATTTTGAATTTATAATTTAAAATTTAATTTTGAGTTTTTAATTTAATTTCAAATTTTGAATTTAGAATTTATAATTTATAATTTTTTAATTTAATTTCGAATTTTGAATTTAGATTTTGTAATTTAATTTTGAATTTTGAATTTCGAATTTATAATTTAATTTTGAATTTTTAATTTAATTTCGAATTTTGAATTTAGAATTTGTAATTTAATTTTGAATTTTGAATTTAGAATTTATAATTTAATTTTGAATTTTGAATTTAGAATTTTAAGATCGTTTTCATTTTAGCTTTCCCTGGTTCATGGTCTCGATATGGCCTATTGAGGTAGTATATTTGATCCTTCGAAACCTAGTATTGGCCAAGTCCAACTTGATTGATCAATTTGGACTTGGGGACCCATGCTTGGACTGATTTACAACTTTGTTTGTTTATTAGGGATAAATAAGATTTATATTTCTTTTTACTTTTATATCCTAGCCCAGTTCTATTGTAGACGGCTCTTTGTGTCCCAAGAATTAGGTCCAGATTCTTGGAGCCCAAAGAAAACCGTTCTAAGGTATTTTTTAAGTCTTTTACCTGATTTTTTAAACTTGAATTTTCTTCCTCAAGTTGTTGAACTTGAGTTGAATCTTCAGTTTGAACTTGATCAGGTAAGTATTTTGAGTTAGTTGCTCCTTTAAGAATAGCTACTTCTTTTAGAAGTGACTTTATTTTCAGATTTAATTTGGCTAATTTGCGAAGTAAATAATTGACTAAATTATTAAGCCTAGGAATACTTACAGCGGAGTCTGGCCCTTCGGAAACGGATGCGGATCCGTGGCTTTGCTCGGAGTCGCCTTCTGATTCGCTCTCGGATTCGATGATCTGGTCCCGGGCCATCAATGCGAGTAAACTCGTTTGGTCGAGTTCGTCGTCTTCGTCCTCTGAAGAAGATTCGCCCCAGGTTGCCTTTAGGGCCTTCTTTCTTCTTTGCTTCTTGGCTTCCTTTTGGTTGGGGCAGTTAGCTTTTATATGCCCCTTCTGGTTGGACCCGTAGCAAGTGACTTCGAATTTTACCTTTGAGTTCTGTTGGGCTTCCTTAGTTTGAACTGCCTTCTTCAGATCTTTCTTGTTGAAGCCCTTCTTCTTCTTGTAGAGATTCTTTACAAGATTCACAAGTTCGCTGGTCAGTTCATCTTCTGAATCTTCTGAATCGGGTTTGTCTTCTGATTCCGATTCAATTTTTCGCCGTCCACTTGATTCCCGTGTTCGACTTGTTCCTGCAATTAAAGCAATACCTTTCTCGAATGGCTGTGCATTAGTTTGTTCATGGAGTTCAAATTCACTAAATAACTCGTCTAATTTTAATGACGACAAATCCTTAGAGACTTTGTAGGCATCTACCATTGATGCCCACAATGTACTTCTAGGAAATGAGTTAAGTGCATACTTTATTATATCTCTGTTTTCTACCTTCTGCCCGATTCCATGAAGGGAATTCAGGATATCTTGAATTCGAGCATGTAAAGAACTTGTCGTCTCGCCTTCCTGCATTTTCAAATTGTATAGTTTATTAAGTAACAAATCACGCTTACTTACCTTGGTTTCCGAGGTGCCCTCGTGAAGTTCGATCAGTTTCTCCCATAGTTCCTTTGTGGAGGAGAATGAACCGACTCTATTGAGCTCTTCTTTGGTAAGACCGTACTGGATGGTGCAGGTGGCTTTGGCGTCGGCTTCCACCTTTTTGATAAATGCTGGCTCCCAGTTCTCACAGGATGTAGGCTTACCGTCGGTACCAGTTGGTAGTTGCAGTCCTGTTTTGACTATCATCCAGGTGTCGAACTGGATTTTCAGATATATCTCCATTCGCCCCTTCCAATATCCGAAGTCTTCTCCGGAAAATAGTGGGGGACGAACTGTAACGCCCGCCCTCCCTGCTAACCCTAAGGGACGGGGCTACGATACTTTATGTACAAATTTTTCTTTTTAAAACAGCGGAAGACTTAAAATAATTTTCTTAGTTTAATAAAAACTTTTCTTTTGTTTTCCTTTTCATCAAATCCGAACTACACTATCATGGCCTCAATAACATGATATCAAAATTAGTAGAAACATAACATCAAGTCACACATACGGTACTACAATTCATGATACTAAAGCGTAGTTCTTTAAAAGTTTTTAAAGCAGGTTCTTATTTGGTTGCCTAGCCACTGCCACACACATCTCCTTGCCTCTCCTGCTGCTCCTCTAGCTCATCCAGCTTTTTCCTTTATCTGTGGTACAAGGACAGTAAGCTGTGAGCACTCATGGCTCAGTAAGTTCCTTTCCTACTCACTAAAACCGAAAATCATAGTATAATCAAAGAATGTCTCAACATGGCATCATTTCAACTAGTCATGACATAATGTAACATACTCTTTTAAGCATAACATGCAACATGAAGAAATCATAACTAGTCATGGCATATCATAGCGTAAAGCATAGCATGAAGCATAACATAATCGTATCTAATCATGACATATCGTCATAAGGAGTCATGGCATATCCTACACATGGACATATCATGGAACATAACATAATCATATCTAACCTTGGCATATCAAAAATCATCATAAGGTATATGCAATATGATTTTGAAAAACATGTATCCGAAAAACATTTGTATGTCTCATGATCTTTAAAACCATTTCTTCTTACATATATACTTGAACATAATCTCAACTTAAAGGGGATCCCGGCTATGTACCACTTACATATTGCGCGCAACCTATGTAGGTCCAAGGTAGCAAGTCTTGAACCCTACAAGGCAACATACTAGGCCCGAGTCTTACTCCATCGACCTAGGGGCACTTAGGAGCCCATCCCTAATGAGGCCCGAGTCTTATTCCATCGACCCCGGGCGCTTATGGAGCCCACCCTTGGTACAAGCCATATAAAGTAAAGTACATGTCATACTTATACATATCATACATCATAAAAGCATGCATCACTTAGGCACACATCATATCATAAAAGTATGCATCACTTAGGCATACATCATGTCATAAAAGTATGCATCACTTAGGCATACATCATATCATAAAGGTATGCATCACTTAGGCATACATCATGTTATAAAGCTATGCATCACTTAGGCATACATCATACCATAAAAGTATGCATCACTTAGGCATACATCATATCATAACAATATGCATCATTTAGGCATAGATCATAAAAACATGCATATCTTAAGCATAAAGCATATCATCAAGCATGCATAATTTAACCACATAGCATATCATGAAAGCATGCATATTTTAAGCACTAAACATAGCATCAAAGCATGCATAATTTAACCACATAGCATATCATGAAAGCATGCATATTTTAAGCACTAAACATAGCATCAAAGCATGCATAATTTAACCACATATCATAACATAAGCATGCATATTTTCAGCTCATATCATATCATCAAAGCATGTAAAATTTACCCACATATCATAACATAAAGCATGCATATTTTGAACTCATAACATATCGTAGAAATTCTCATCTTGTATAGCTCACAAGCATACATGTCTAAGCATAAAAGTGTATCATGTGCTCATCCAATCATAAGGAACAATGTAACATGATTAATTTGGGTACTAAGCTTCCTAGTCCTTTGGGTTCTTATCTTGGCCGAAACCCTCTTAGGTGCCAATTTAGGTTTTAAACAACATCCAAGCATGTAGAACCTAATTCATCCACATATCATTTTCATAGGAAGTATTATAAACAAGATTTACTTGGACTCTAAGTTCTCCAAGTCCTTAAACCTCATTTGGCCGAACCTTAACAAGTGTGAAACAAGGTTCTAAATGACATAAAGCATGGAAACCTTAACCATATTTATAGCATTTGTTTCAAGGAATATGGTAAGCACAATTGAGTTAGTTCCTAAATCCTTTAAGCCCTTAAAATTATGTCATGGCCGAAACTTACAAGTACTCATTTAGGTTTTCAAGCAAGCATACAAGCATGTGAACTTACTCTAACATCATGTATAAATTTATAAATGGCATCATACAAGTGGTCATGGCCGAAACTTCCCTTAGCATCAATTTAGGTCACTAACAACATATAGCATGTGAATTTTTAGCTTTCTACATTTCATATTTCATGGAGAGTGACATGAGCATGTTCAATGTAAGTTCTAGGGTTTCTAAGGCATGTATCCCTTCATGGCCGAGACTTTAAGGTGTCCATTTGAATCATAGTTAAATGTATAAGCATGTGAACACAATCAACATGTTATCTCAATTTCATAAGAAGCATCTTTAACACATGAGGTCTAAATTTTAAGGTTTCTAGGTCTTTAAACCCTACATGGCTGAACCTCATCAAGCATGGAATTTGTTCAAATGGCATAAAAGCATAGAAAGTCATAACACATTTCATAACATGTATAAAAGTCAAGCTCTATAAGCATACATTTAAATTGTGTCTTAGGTTTCCTAGGTTTTTCCTTTCTTTATCTCATAGCATATGTTTGGCCGAAACCTTCCAAGTCTTTAAACTAGGTTTTAGGTGGCCTAAAGTATGGAAAACCTAAACAAGTTTTATTGCAAAAATATCAAAGAACCTATACATATAAGTTTGGCTCACAAACAAGCTAGGACCCTTGTGGTCATAATTATCATATATCATGCAATCAATTTTCCTATACTCTAATTAAGCATGGGAGCATCAAAAAACTTTCATATCTTATTGTCATGGAGGTTTTGAGTATGTTAAAAATCTGTTTAAGCTATTCTAAACCATCCACCTTACCATGGCCGAAACATTAAAAGTGATGTTCATGAGTTTCTATCAACATACAAGCATGCAACTCCTTAAGAAACTCTATATTCTATCATATAAACATGGTGAGTTTAAATTCAAAGTCTTCCTAACCCTAAACCCTTCCTTGGCCAAAACTTGTGAGTGGGATACTTTTGGTTCCAAGTAACCTTCAAGTATAAAAACAATAATGGATCCTTAACCATTTATTTAGAGGGTTTTGTGCAAGTTAGGTAAACAAATAAATTCCCTAGCCCTTATAAAACCTTTTTGGCCGAAACTCTTGGGTTAGGTACATCTCTAATCCAGCATCACATATATATAAAAATATGAGAGAAAACCTTCTTACAAAGCATAGAAAAATTATCATGAATCAAGGCTTATTTTAAACATTCCTAGGATCAACAAGTCCTTTCTTTGGCCGAATTTTCACAACTTTGTTTCTAGGTTTTAAAATCCTCATAAAATCCAAAAACACATTAAAACAACTTGTACCACAGGTGAGGGGATACTTACATCCTTTTCGCTTGTGGTTCTAAAGTGTGGTGATGGAAGAAAGGGTCTCTTCTTCTTGTTCTCCTCATTTGATTTCCCTTGGTAGCCTTCCTTGTATCTTAGGAGGAACCTTGTTTTGGGGCCAAAAATGGAGGAGAGGGGGCTGAGGCTCTCGGTGGTGGAGAGGAGAGAATGAGGGAAATGAGAGAAAAATAAAATCTTCTCTTTACATGCTCCCTTTTATGTTAAGGGGGAAGAGGTAGCAAAATTGGTTTTTGCTTTCCTTCTCCCTTAGCCCCTTTTTTTTTATTTTATTTATTTATTTGTTCTCATCATTCATGATGAAACAAGGGGGAATGAATCCCCTTAATAGTCCTCTTTAAGTCGCGGCAAAAGGAGAGGAAGAGGGAGAGAAAAGAAGGAAGGCAAGTTGTCTTTCTCTTGCTCTTTTCTTGCTTTCTTTTGGCTAGCTTTTACTCTCATCCTTATCATGAGTTTCCCTCCTTTGCTATCAATATATTATTCCTATCCCAACTGGTTATTACCCATTAATCCTATCATTTACATCATGAGAGGTTCAAGGTTCAATCCTTGATCACTCCCTATTTTTATTTCTTTTTATTTCTTTTTGGTTCAACATTCTACTAATATTTTTCTAAGGCAAATTCATCATTCTCATATTTATCTTAAAAGCTTAGTGGGTGTTACACGAACGGTGCTATATCCTTCTTGTTGGGCCATTTAGATCTAAAAAAACAGAAACAACAAGATCTATTTTTATTTCTATTTATTTCTTTTTGGTTCAACATTCTACTAATATTTTTCTAAGGCAAATTCATCATTCTCATATTTATCTTAAAAGCTTAGTGGGTGTTACACGAACGGTGCTATATCCTTCTTGTTGGGCCATTTAGATCTAAAAAAACAAAAACAACAAGATCTATTCCAAGACTAAGTCTTGGATTAGTATCGCGGGAGGAAGGAAGAAAAAAAAATAACAAGCTCAAGTGGTATTGACCAACTTTGAGCAGAAAATCGATTCGTGAAAAGAAATTAGAATATAGCTATGAGGCTAGATTCTAATCAACCAAAAAAAATGAAAATACCACGTGAAAATTATTTTGAATAGTGGTTACACTAATTCAAAACGACCCCGCTCTGATACCAATTGTTGGATCGAGACGCGCTAGAGGGGGGTGAATAGCGCTCGTGGCTATTTTGTTCGATTATCGGAATCGTAAGAATTATCGGAGTAATTAAGCAGCGGAATAAAACAAAACAAGCACAAAGAGACAGGAGGATTTTTACTTCGTTCGGAGCCTTGATCGACTCCTACTCGAAGGCCCGCGATCCTTGATCGCTTCCGGTGGGCAACAACTATAAGCTTGATAAAATGATTACAAGATGAAGTACAAGTAAATGGAAAAACTAGTTATACCGACGACAACAGTAGAATATTGAAGCTTCGGGTCGTCGGAGACTTGTGGCAGCACTTCCGGGCGTCTTTCGGAGCAGCACGTTGAAGAGAGAAGACTTGGAATGCGTTGTTCTGAAGCGCTGGTCGAAACCCCCTTATAAAGGGTGTTCAAGGCGCCTTGAAGGCTGTTCAAGGCGCCTCCATGCTGCCTGGTTTTCCGCGTGGATCAAAACTGACCTGGTCGAATTTCATCAATTCAAGGCGCCTTATATCCCTCTCAAGGCGCCTTCTGCCTGCTTCAATGCACCTCCAGTGGTGTTTCGAAGCCAGCTCAGCTTTTGCACCCGAGGCGCCTCCAAGCTCCATGGAGGCACCTCGGACACTGTTCATCCGAGGATTTAGGTTGCTCTTTTGCACCTGCAAGATACGTTAGTCCCAAACACTATCCTGCAGCACAAAGTTAGCACAATAAACATGATAAATGAAGTATAGACAGTCTCCGGACTGTCCGAGTCTGACTTCGGATTTCCATCCGGAAACCCTAGGTCGACCCGACGCCTACTGTTCCCTCTACAGGGAACGCGTCCTCACCTACTCCACTCAGGAGATTTACCTGTTGTCAGTCGATCCTCCAGATCGACTGGACTTTTGCTCAGCACTCGATGCTTCTGGACTTTCTGCTGGACATCCGCTTCCCCAGCTAGTCCAGTCTTTCACCTGGTTCGCGACACCAGGACTTTTCACCTAGGGTTACCACCCCCTAGGACTTTTGCCTGAAGCCATCGACCTGCCAAGACTTTCCGCATAGGGTTACCACCGCCTATGACCTAGGGTTACCGCCCCCTAGGGTTTTCCCTTTGCCTAACCGGAGCTAGGACTTTCCTGAAATCCTCAAGTAGACTTGTTAGACTACAAAACATCTTAACTTTGAATTCTTTGTCGTTATCAAAACATGAGTTCGATCGTCGGATGCTTCCCGCATCAACACTACTAACTATGCCTACGGTAAAATATATATCTGGTCTCGTACACAGCATTATATACATTAGGCTTCCAACAGCCGAAACATAAGGAACTGCCTTCATGTTCTCTATCTCCTTTGATGTCTTCGGAAACATCTCTTTAGATAAAGCTACTCTATGCCTGAAATGTAGAAAACCTTTCTTGGAATCTTGCATGCTAAAATGAGCTAGGATTGTATCGATATATAAATCTTGGGATAAGCACAACATTCTTTTCTTGCGATCCCTTATTACTTTGATCCCGAGAATATGTGTGCATTCTCCTAAGTCCTTCATATCGAATTACTTGGAAAACCATACCCTTACTTCCGAAAAAACTTTGATATTGTTTCCAACTAACAAAATGTCATCTACGTATAGTACAAGAAATACCACCACGTTTCCATCACACTTCTTGTATACACAAGACTCATCCGAACACTGAATAAATCAATATGACTGGATTACTTCATTAAACCGGATGTTCCAAGACCTTGAAGCTTGCTTCAGTCCATAAATAGACCGATTGAGCTTACACACTAGATGCTCTTTGCCCTTTACAATAAACCCCTCTGGTTACTTCATATGGATGTTTTCTTCAAGACTTGCGTTAAGGAAAGCTGTCTTGACATCCATTTGCCAAACCTCATAATCCATATCAGCGACAATAGATAAGAGTATCCGGATAGACTTAAGCATGACTACCAGAGAAAAAGTTTCCTCATAATTGATTCTCTCTTTTTGAGTGTACCCTTTCGCAACAAGCCTTACTTTGAAGGTTTCCACCTTCCCATCTGTCCCTCTTTTCCTTTTGTAGATCCACCTACATCCAATAGCTTTTACACTATTTGCTAGTTCTACTAGCTCCTAGACTTTGTTAGAATACATAAATTCTATTTCTGAATTCATTGCTCTTTGCCAAGATGTTGCATCTTTATCTTGGAGTGCTTCGTCATATGTACAGGGATCAAGTTCATGTTTACTTGGGTTCAAGTCCGAAGACTCTCCCAAAAACATGAATCTTTCAGGTTGCCTCACAACCCTCCCACTAAGATGAGGCATTGTCTGTGGTTGTGTATCATTTGTGATACGTGTTGCAGCTTCTTGTGATATTTTATCTTGTACTGTTGGTACTAGACTAGACGTATCCTCTCTAATTTCTTCTAGAACAATTTCACTCAGGGGCTTGTGGTTCATTACATAATCTTCCTCTAAAAATTAAGCATTTGTGCTGATAATGATCTTCTGATTTTTAGGATTATAAAACAAACCACCTTTCTTTCCTTTAGGATATCCCACAAACAGACAAACTTCTGTACGTGATTCAAACTTGTCAGTTCTCCCTTCAGCTCATGTGCTAGACTACCCCATATCCGAATATGACTCAGACGAAGCTTACGCCCATTCCATAATTCCATGGGAGTAGAGGGTACTGATTTAGAAGGTACCATATTCAGAATGTACACTACTAGTTCCAGAGCATATCCCCAAAACGAATTTGGTAATTCTGAATAACTCATCATCGATCTAACCATTTCCATAAGAGTCCTATTCCTTCATTCTGCCACACAATTCTATTAGGGTGTACCAGGTGCAGACAATTGGGATTGAATCCCAGCCTCTGATATGTAATTCATAAACTCTCCAAAGAGGTATTTTCCACCACGATCAGACCGTAGTGTCTTGATACTTTTACCAAGATGTTTCTCCACATCAGCCTTATACTATTTGAACTTATCAAAGCATTCATACTTACAACACATCAAGTAAATGTACTCATATCTCGAATAGTCATCTATGAAAGAGCTAAAATATTCAAAACCACCTATTTCCTGGATAGACATAGGACCACATAAATCAAAATGAACCAATTCTAACACATCTTTGGCTTTATACCCCTTGGCCTTAAAAGGTCTCTTGGTCATTTTACCTTCCAGGCAAGATTCACAAGTTGGAAAGTTTTCCAACACTAATGAACCCAAGAGTCCATCGGCTATTAGCCTATGAATCCTACTTAAGTTAATATAACCAAGCCTTAGATGCCAAAGATATGTTTGGTTCATTTTCGATAGGTTCCTTTCTCTTATTAAAATTAGAAGATGTGTTATTAATTTTCATTTGTTGCTTTGTGGGAGAAATTGGATTTAAAGTATACAAATTGCCTACTAATGAACCAGAACTGGTAATAACCCTATTCTTCTTGATAACTACTTTGTCATCAAAAGAAACAGAATATCCATCCATAAACAATTTAGAAACTAAAATTAAATTCTTTATAAAAGTTGGTACATAAAGACAATTTCTTAAAACCAAAGTTCTATTCCTATCAAATGATAAGTACACGTCTCCCACTGCAACAGCCGCCACTTTTATAGTATTGCCCATATAGACAGTTATCTCTCCCTCATATAGTCACCAAATTTCCTGGAACCCCTGCAATATATTGTAGACATGATCAGTGGCTCTTGTATCTACACACCAGGTGCAGTTAGATAACACCGCTAAACATGTTTCAACTACTAGAGAATAAGATATACCTTTATTGTTCTCTCTTCTACGAGGATAGTTAGCCTTCCAATGTCCCGACTGCTTGCAAATGAAGCACATGCCCTTCGGCTTCTTCATTCCTGCTTTAAGTCCAGTACCTAGAGATTGTTTCACTTTCTTTACCGAGCCAGCTTGTTTCTTGTTCTTCTTCTTGCCTTTCGACATAGAAGTAGAAACATTTTTAGCAAAGTGAACCTGAGAATTATGATGAAATAACCCTTCAACTGCCTGAAGTTCTATCAGTAGTTCTGCCAATGAATACATTCTTTTATTCATATTATAGTCCAGGCGAAACTGCTCAAAACTTCTGGGTAGCGTTTGGAGAATAATATCGACCTGGGTTTCCCCATCGATTTCAGCTCCAAGGATTTGTGTCTCGTTCAATTAAGCCATCATCTTCAGGATATGATCTCTTACGGGTGTCCCTTCTGACATGGTGGCTGTTAGTTAGAGCCCTAGAGCTAATCATTTGATGGTTGTATTATGGACTTGTTGTATCATATTCTTATATAAATAAAGGCATTTGTTTTGGTTATTATACTTACTTGTATTGGTGCCAAATAAACTAAGAATAATAGCGTCCTTGAGTAGAAGGTTCTCACCTATATCAATCGGTTAGTTGAACCGATTGTGAGATTATATAGGGAACACTACTCTTAATCATTCCTAGTCAAGTATTAACATTCAGGGACAATGTTAATGCAATAAGACTAGCATGTTGGTCAACTCGATGACTTGATCTCACAAGTCATGGATATAGAGATATCAAGTTGATACATGGGTATGCATTGGAGAATGTATACTGAATGACCCGCCATGAGAAAGTATCATGGATCATTATATGAGTGTCATATACTTTCTCATGTGGCTATTAGTATGACTACTAGTCCTTGGACCTGAAGTCACCATGGATCCCTACATAAAGAGTTATGTACTTTAGTTTCATCAAACGTCACCCGTAACTGGGTGGACTATAAAGGCGATTACGGGTATGTAACGAATTATGCAGAGGGATGTGAGTGATGTAGATGAGATCTATCCCTCCTATATGACGGGAGAGACATCGATATTCTTGATAGAGTGAGACCACGAAGTGCATGACCATGCCCAAATGAGTCAATATGAGATATTGAGCTCATTTGATTTAGTGAGTCTACTTGGAGTTCAAGATTTAGATTGGTCAGAGGATGACACGATCTATGCCTCACATTGATCAATCTAGATGTCTAGGATAGAAGGACACTTGTCATATATTGTGAGGAGTCACAATTAGTAGTCACAAGGTGATGTTGGATCTCAACATTCTTGTAACTTGGGTAGTAATGATGTGTTGCTAGATACCGCTCATTACTTATGCTCCTAAATGGATTTAGGGGTATTGCCAACGTTACAAGAACCTATAGGGTCACATACTAAGGACAATTAGATGGAGATTAGGTTCATATGATGAACCAAGATAATTATATTCATGTGATGAATCAAATTGGATTAAGAGTAATCCTAATTGGGCTAATTGAGTTGGACTCAAGTTGATTCATGTGTTCAATGAGTCTAATTTAGATTATGACTTATTGAATCAATTAAATTAAATGAATTAGATTCATTATATTAAATTGGCTTGAATTAAATGGTTGGATTAGATCATCCATGAGAGAGATTAAGTCAAGTTTGACTTAACTTGAGAGGAAGAGGAAGAGTTAAGATTGACTTGACTTTATGCCACCTCATTGGTGAGTTGGCATTAAGTATACCAATGATGGTGCTCCACATCATCATGGTTACTTAAGTGAAGTGCCACCTCATGGGAGTTACCAAGAGTTGTGACTCTTGGTATCCCATGGAGGTTACAAACCACATAAGTGTGGCCGGCCTCTTTATTGGAGTGTATGAGTTTCATTTTTGTAAGTGTAACTCTCATCTTCTTCCTCCTAGAGCTCTCTCTTCTTGCTCTCCCTCTTCTCTTGGCCGAACACCCTAGGTGCTAGCACACCTTTGTTTGGTCCCCTCCACCGAATTTTGTTCATGTGGATACTTCTAGAGGGTTGTCTACTTTGACAATCTTGAGATCCCGCAAACCGTTGGACTAGCGGTATAGCGAAGGGTATCGCATCGAGGGTAACACTCTTATCTAGTGTAGATCTAGACTTTAGAAACTCGTACTCATATTTTTGTTTTATTTTTCTTCTCACGGATCCGGTGGCGGGGGTTTCCGCGATGCGAAAAAACGGTTTTCGCAGCCCGAAAAACCCAACAGTGGTATTAGAGCCACGTGCTAAGACTTGTATGAGTTTAGTTTGATTTTTTATGAAAAAATATAGCTTCTGTGATTTTCTGTAAATTTAAGTTTTTATGGTTTTTATGAGTAATTTTCTCGTAGAAGCGAAGACAAGTGTTTATACGCTTGTAGGCTTCGACTACCGAGAAGATTTTTTCGAAACGGCAGGGTTTCGCCCCAAATCCTTTTGGGACAGCGGACTAAGGCGCTGTAGGATCGCTTAGGGACACTCGCAATGGTTAGATAGCGGGTAGGGGCGCTGCCCCTAGCCCCGCAAGGGGATTCGTTCCGCGATTGCGCCCGAAAACCGCTAAACGGGACCGCCGGGAATTTTTACTCGTAAAAAATTGTAAAAATTGGTATTAAAATTACAGAAAATTATGAAAATTACATAATTTAGAATTATGTATAATTTGTGTTAGTCATGGCCCAAAAGGACCCAATCTGATTGGATTTGTGTTGTAATTCATATTACGGCCTGCGCGCCGTCATTTGTGTTGTGCGTGTTGTACATTTGATTCGCGACCTGCGCGTCGTGTCTTTCTCTATTTTGTATTCTTGTTGTAAATTAGTTTAGACTCGAATGTAACTCGAGTTTCAAAATTGTAATGTACAAAATTGGAGCGGTGGAAGGTCCACTCGAGACGGAGTTATGAGGAAGGCGCGAGCAACACAAGGTGGTCAAAGGGAGGAGCTTGAGAAGCTGTTGACCTTAGGTTGACCATCCGATCTTCTCATTGGCTTGAGAAGATCGTAGTAGAGCCATGACTAATCACAAATTAATTTAATTAATTGCTTGTGTGTATGTGATGCATGATTAGTAATTAATTAGTGCCTAATGATTAGATTAGATCTAAATCGTGTACAAGATGCACCCTTTCGATTAGATTAGATCTATCGTGTATTTGATACACATCGACGATTAGATTAGATCTAAATCGTGTCAACTCTAATGCCTACCGTGCCGTGATATCTATCACTACCTCGATCACATGTGTTGTTGAATCTGCCAAAGCAGAGCAATACATATTATCTTGGTAGGGTACGGAGGGACAATCTTTGTCCCGCTTATCAACGCATGGGCGAATACAAACTTAATTAGATTGAGTATTCCTAGTTAACTCGGTTGGATCGAGTACAACTATAGGCATTCTTCCAATGGTTGGAAAGATAGGACATAAATCACATTTATATTAATTCTTGGGCGTATTAGCCAAAGCTAACTCAAGTTTTAATATAACTGCGGATAATGATCCTATAAACAAGAGTTGCATAGAGATGTAATTGGTAAATCGTTACCTACCGATCATACTAAATCTTGGGCGTATTAGCCAAAGATAACTCAAGGGTTAGTATGATGTGGATCTTGTCCCACATGAATTATAGAATTCAGTGGGAGCATCATTTAGTTAAAGGCCTAATTAAATGATTTAAAAGAATATGATATTTATTTTCTGTATTTTTCTGTTGTAGATAACTATGACATCGAATACGAACACCTTCTCTCTGCGTTCTGTCCTTGAGAAGGACAAGTTCAATGGAGCAAATTTCCTGGACTGGTACAGGAACTTGAGAATAGTTCTCACCCAGGAACGTAAATTGTACGTTCTGGAGCAGCCCATTCCGGAGGCTCCTCCTGCCAATGCCCCGCGAGCTGACAAAGATGCTTACAAGAAGCATCAAGATGACGCATTAGATGTGTCCTGTCTAATGCTCGCGACCATGAACTCTGAGCTTCAGAAGCAACACGAGTTGATGGGCGCTTACGATATGGTTGAACATCTTCGTCAACTGTATCAAGGACAAGCGAGGCATGAGAGATTTGAGATCTCAAGGGCACTATTTCAGTGCAAGATGTCAGATGGGGCTCCCGTAGGCCCATATGTACTCAAAATGATTGGGTACATAGAAAACCTACAGAGGTTGGGATTCCCGCTTGGCCAAGAGCTGGCCACTGACCTGATCTTGCAATCCTTGCCGGATAGCTATAGTCAATTCGTTCTAAACTACAATATGAACGAAATTGACAAGCCACTGCCCGAGCTGCTTAGCATGTTGAGAACTGCTGAGCTGAACCTTAAGAAGGCAAAGCCCCACTCTGTTCTGATGGTTCAGAAACACAAGGGCAAGGGCAAGCCCAAAGGCAAGGGAAAGTCCCAAGCCAAGGGCAAAGGCAAGGCACTGAAGCCTAAAGGAGGGGTCGCCAAGGATGCTACCTGCTTCCACTGCGGTCAGACCGGGCACTGAAAGAGGAACTGCAAGGTGTACCTGGAAGATCTTAAGAAGAAGTGAAGTGAGACTTCCACTTCAGGTATATATGTTATAGAAGTCAATCTATCTATTTCTTCATCATGGGTATTAGATACCAGATGTGCATCTCACATTTGTACTAATGTGCAGGCGCTGAGAAATAGCAGGGCATTGGCAAAGGGCGAGGTGGACCTACGCGTAGGCAATAGAGCACGAGTTGCTGCTGTTGCTGTAGGGACTTATTTTCTATCTCTGCCCTCTGGGCTTGTATTAGAGTTGGATGATTGTTGTTATGTGCCTGCATTAACTAAGAACATAATTTCAGTTTCTTGTTTGGACAAGAAAGGTTTCTCTTTTATAATT
This sequence comes from Zingiber officinale, assembly GCF_018446385.1. Taxonomy (NCBI): domain Eukaryota; kingdom Viridiplantae; phylum Streptophyta; class Magnoliopsida; order Zingiberales; family Zingiberaceae; genus Zingiber; species Zingiber officinale. The sequence goes on along the minus strand of NW_024589954.1, from coordinate 16,802 downwards.
AAGGACAAATGTTGTTCTTTTTATTTAAAAGATATGTTCTATTGTAGTGTACCTCTGATGAACAGACTCTACATTCTAGACCTTGAAAGTCCTATCTATAACATAAATACCAAGAGGTTCAAGTCAAATGACTTGAATCAAACCTATCTCTCGCACTGTCACTTAGGTTATAAAATGACAAGCGCTTATCCCAGCTCCATAAGGATGGTTTGCTGGAATAATTTGATTTTGAATCTTATGAGACGTGCGAGTCATGCCTACTAGGCAAGATGACCAAGACTCCCTTTAGTGGGCACAACGAAAGAGCGACTGATTTGTTAGGACTTATACATAGTGATGTATGTGGCCCTTTCAATGTCGCTGCTAGAGGCGGTTATAGGTACTTCATCACATTTACTGATGACTTCAGTAGATATGGTTATGTGTACTTGATGACACATAAGTCTGAATCCTTTGAAAAGTTCAAAGAATTCAAGAATGAAGTACAGAACCATCTTGGCAAGAGTATTAAGATACTTCGATCAGATCGAGGTGGAGAATACCTTAGCCATGAGTTTCGTGACTATCTAGCTGAGTGTGGGATTCTATCCCAACTCACTCCTCCTGGAACACCACAGTGGAATGGTGTATCCGAAAGGAGGAATCGTACCCTATTAGATATGGTACGATCTATGATGAGTCACACAGATCTTCCGACATTCCTTTGGGGCTATGCTCTAGACACGATAGCTTTTATAGTCAATCGAGTTCCATCCAAGGCCGTGATAAAGACACTATATTGGATATGGACTGGGAGATATGCCCAGGTGTCTTTTATGAGGATTTGGGGTTGTGAGGCTTACGTTCGACGTCAAGTCTCAGACAAGTTAGGACCCAAATCCGACAAGTGCTACTTTATTGGATATCCCAAGGAAACTAAGGGATATTACTTCTACATTCCCAGTCAGCACAAGGTAGTTGTGGCAAAGACTGGGGTCTTTCTAGAAAGGAACTTTGTTTCTAGAAAGACTAGTGGGAGCACGTTCGATCTTGAAGAAGTTCAAGATGCAAACAATAGCACTGAAGCCTCGATGGAAGTTGAACTGGAACCACAAAGTGTTGTGGATGATGTTGTTCCACAAAGAGTTGAGGAACAACAACCAGTTCAAGTAGACATACCTCTTCACAGGTCTGATAGGGTACGTCGTCAGCCTGAGAGATACTCATTTCTCTTGTCTGACCATGATGACGTTGTGCTCATAGATGATGAGCCTACCACCTATCAGGAAGCTGTGATGAGACCAGATTCTGAGAAATGGCTAGAGGCCATGAGATCTGAGATGGAATCCATGTACACCAACCAAGTATGGACTTTGGTTGATCCACCTGAAGGGGTAAAACCCATTGAGTATAAGTGGGTCTTTAAGAGAAAGACTGACATGGATGGACTTATCTATAAGGGTTGCTTGGTAGCTAAAGGTTTCAAGCAGATTCATGGTATTGACTATGATGAAACCTTTTCTTCAGTAGCGATGTTTAAGTCCATTTGGATCATGCTTGCCATTGCAGCATACCATGACTATGAGATATGGCAGATGGATGTCAAAACCGCATTTCTGAATGGAAACCTGCTCGAGGATGTGTACATGACATAACCTGAGGGGTTTGTAGATCCACAGCATACTAGCAGAGTATGCAAGCTGCATAGGTCCATTTATGGACTAAAGCAAGATTCTCGAAGCTGGAATCTTTGATTTGATGATGTAATCAAACAGTTTGGTTTCATCAAGAACGAAGATGAGCCTTGTGTCTACAAGAAGGTTGTAGGGGATATAGTTGTCTTCCTCATATTGTATGTAGATGACATACTACTCATTGGGAAGGACATCCCTTTGCTTCAGTCTATCAAGACCAGGCTAGGGAGTTGTTTCTCAATGAAGGACTTAGGTGAGGCATCCCGCATTCTAGGGATACAGATCTACAGAGATAGATCTAAGAGATTTCTTGGCCTAAGTCAGAGTACATATATTGACAAGGTACTCCTTCGGTTTGCCATGCAGAACTCCAAGAAGGGATTTCTGCAGATGTCACATGGCGTGAGTCTTTCGAAGACTCAAGGTCCCTCTTCTAGAGAGGAGAGAGACCGCATGGATCAGATCCCTTATGCCTCAGCCATAGGATCTATCATGTACGCCATGCTATGTACTCGACCTGATGTCTCGTATGCTTTGAGCATGACGAGCAGATACCAGTCAAATCCAGGTGAAAGTCATTGGATAGCGGTTAAGAATATTCTTAAGTACTTAAGAAGGACTAAAGAATATTTCTTGATATATGGAGGCAATTATGAGCTAGCTGTAAAGGGTTACAGTGATGCCAGCTTCCAGACCAATCAGGATGATTATCGATCGTAGTTAGGGTTCGTATTTTGCATAAATGGTGGTGCTGAGAGCTGGAAGAGTTCGAAGCAGGACACAGTAGCTGATTCTACGACAGAGGCCGAGTACATTGCTGCATCAGAGGCAGCAAAGGTGACAGTTTGGATCCGCAAGTTCATCACTGAACTTGGGGTGGTTCCTAGTATCGCTGACCCTATTGAGCTCTATTGTGACAACAATGGAGCTATAGCACAGGCTAAGGAACCTCGCTCACACCAGCGGACCAAACACATACTACGGCGCTTCCATCTCATTCGAGAAATTATCGAGAGAGGAGATGTGAAGATATGCAGAGTACCTACAGAGGCTAACATCGCAGATCCCTTGACCAAAGCTTTGGCACAGAGGAAGCATGATGGTCACACTAGGTCATTGAGGCTTAGAGCCTACACTGATTGGCACTAGTGCTAGTGGGAGATTGTTAGTTAAAGCCCTAGAGCCAATCATTTGATGGTTGTATTATGGACTTGTTGTATCATATTATTATATAAATAAAGGCATTTGTTTTGGTTATTATACTTACTTGTATTGGTGCCAAATAAACTAAGTATAATAGCGTCCTTAAGTAGAAGGTTCTCACCTATATCAATCGGTTAGTTGAACCGATAGTGAGATGATATAGGGAACACTACTCTTAATCATTTCTAGTCGAGTATTAACATTCAGGGACAATGTTAATGCAATAAGACTAGCATGAAGGTCAACTCGATAACTTGATCTCACAAGTCATGGATATAAAGATATCAAGTTGACACATGGGTATGCATTGGAGAATGTATACTGAATGACCCGCCATGAGAAAGTATCATGGATCGTTATATGAGTGTTATATACTTTCTCATGTGGCTATTAGTATGACTACTAGTCCTTGGACCTGAAGTCACCATGGATCCCTACATAAGGAGTTATATACTTTGGTTTCATCAAACGTCACCCGTAACTGGGTGGACTATAAAGGCGATTACTGGGTATGTAACGAATTATGCAGAGGGATATGAGTGATGTAGATGGGATCTATCCCTTCTATATGACGGGATCGACATCGATATTCTTGATAGAGTGAGACCACGAAGTGCATGGCCATGCCCAAATGAGTCAATATGAGATATTGAGATCATTTGATTTAGTGAGTCTACTTAGTGATCAATATTTAGATTGGTCAGAGGATGACACGGTCTATGCCTCACATTGATCAATCTAGATGTCTAGGATAGAAGGACACTCGTTATATATTATGAGGAGTTATAATTAGTAGTGACAAGGTGATGTTGGATCTCAACATTCTTATAACTTGGGTAGTAATGATGTGTTGCTAGATACCGCTCATTACTTATGCTCCTAAATGAGTTTAGGGACATTGCCAACGTTACAAGAACCTATAGGGTCACACACTAAGGACAATTAGATGGAGATTAGGTTCATATGATCAACCAAGAGTATTAGATTCATTTGATGAATCAAATTAGATTAAGAGTAATCCTAATTGGGTTAATTGAGTTGGACTCAAGTTGATTCATGTGTTCAATGAATCTAATTTAGATTATGACTCATTGAATCAATTTAATTAAATGAATTAGATTCATTATATTTGTCACGCCCCCAGGTAGTCCCTGTCCGAAGAAATTTCGGCAGCATCTCCCCAGTACGGCGGACAATATGAAGCTCAGTATACATATATCTCTATACCTCGGCCACACACGGCCGGAATAATACAATACAATTAAGAAACAACCCACGCAGTTTATATCAACATTCCACACAGATATAATATATGATTAATCCATGCAGTTTAATAAGGAAAGACGATATAGAACCTCGAAGATATATGTAAACAGCCTACTCCACTACAACGAAGAAAACAAATCCACAAAGTAATGAAAATACAACCGCAGCGGAAAACAAAAGTAGCAAACCCGAATGTTCAATGTAAAGTCAACAATACAAACCCACAATACAAGTATATAAGATGCAAAACAAAATATAATCCGACAAAGAAAATCCTCGCGATAATGGGGCTAGCGACTGGAATCTCTCCTGACGGCCTCAACCTGAAAAATAGTAACAACGGGGTGAGTTCAAAGAACTCAGCAGGTAATCCAATAGATATGTACAACAACATATAACTACCAGTAATATCCTAAGGTACAGTCTCCTAAACCATAGGACCTATAGTACAGTCTCCTAACAATATAACATGTATGCATAGCTGAATAAACTGTAATGAGTAACCAGAAGCATGTAATACAGTTTACAGCAAGAATAATAAGAAATGCATAACTGAAATAAACTGTACTCACCTGCGAGGCTTGGGCGAATGACTATGGACATACACAGATAAAGATAGTCAGAACAAATACGCATGTATCCTGTATGCATGTCAATCATATGCAGTCACCCAAGTGCATCATCCAATATGCAACAATCACAATAAATGCAATCTGTGCATATGATGCAATATGACATGGTCACCCCTGACGCCAGTCTGTATCTCACACACAATGGTGAGACCGCGTGGGTAGGGCTGTGACACCGTGCACTCTGCCGTCACTACCCCTGAAGAGTGACCGAGTGGACGGGATGCTGTCGGAGTACACCTATCCTCCTACCTCAAACATAGTGAGGGAGCGCAATGCTCTCAACTCCCGGTACGCGATGACGGGGAGGGATCCCGGCTGCAACCCCGCTGTATCGTGCTACCCATGAGCACCCCGGCGGTGCACCACCGAGCAACCTGCCATACACACCCTGAGTGCTGTGCCACTACCCATGCAGTGGTCACGCTGTGTGCAGGCCCTCATGTAGCCGGCCGACGAGCTCAACAATAATGGAGTCGTCAATCGCCCAGCATGCAATCATGCGGTATGGTGCATGCGGCTACAGAATGTCATACCTGAACGTATCCTCCTCCATATACGTAGGTGCCAAAAAGGTAAACGCAGATATATAACAGAGATATAAACAACATGAATCCAACAATATATAACAAGTATCTCCAGCATCTAATCATGGGTAGATAAGCACTATAAGTAACCATAACCACGAACACATATACACATGGCAAGAGATAAAAGTAAACCAGACTAATGTAAAGCATCTAACAGTAGAAGCATGTGATAGGTATCAACTAAGCTAAGACCAGGGAAGAAATAAATCTACCATCTATCACTAGTAACTATATATAAACTATACATATCATAAGACAGTATCAAAAGATAAGTCAAAGGGTACCCGCCTCAAATAGAAGGTACAATCCAGTCCTAATCCAATATCGAGATGCTCGTCTCGAATCAGAGTCCTGTGTCAAACAACATATATATTTTATTTAGCTAAATTCAAATGAAATAGCTAAATAAAATTCCTAAAAACTAAATTAGGGCAAAACCCTAATCACCACAATCATAACTTACCAATTTAAATCTAATGGTCGATTAGGGTTAGTTACCTAATCCCTAATCACCAATTAGATTAGAAATCAATGGTTGATTAGGGTTAATTACCCTAACCCTAACCATTTTATTGGATTTATTCTACACAATTACATCTACGCAATTTAACAACTAATTACAACATGTATCAAAATCCCTCCACATAAACAACTAAGTAAAACCCTAATTCCAATCTAGAACAAGATCATCTAGAATTCAAATCTACATCCAACTACTCAACCAATACATAAACCCTAATCCATCCACACTAAGATCAATCATCTAAAACAAAACAAAACCTACACACCTTACCTCGATCCTCGGCTACTGGAGAAAGCGCTGTCGGAACAAAGAAAACCTCACAGTAAACAGAACTCACCTCACTGATCGGATCAAGAGAAGAGATCAACAAGTAGATCACTGATCTCAAATCAAGCAATCCAAGACATCAACCAACCCTTCAAGCCTCTGCCCAACAACTCAATTGATCCCATCATCATCAACCGAAACCTAAATCAACCACGAGAAGATGAGGATCAAGGATAAAGTAACGAAATCCAACGATGTAGAAAGAAAGGGAGAAGAATCACCTAAGACATCTTTATGCCGGCGATCGATGAATCTGGGCCGACCTAGTGGCGTCGAATCCAACCAATCCCCTCCAAGATTAGGTGAACGGCGGTGGAAATGAGGTGCAAACCGCTCTGTGAGCAACACGAGGGGAGGAGAGGGAAGACCTACCAGTCGGAGACGATGCGAGATCCGACTCCCCACCATGCCCTAGTCACAACACCTCCGGCGATCGGCCACAAAATCTGCCGAACAACCCCTCCTCGGTCGAAGACAATCCGGAGAGGAGAAGCATCGATCGGATCTGACCTTAGGGTGTCGATGCCGGCAGAGGAAGGTCACCGGAGCTAGAGCCTCGCTCCTATCGGCGCCGCTCGTCTGCGAGGGAGATCGGAGAGGGAAGGGAGATCGGGGAAGGCAAGTAGGGATCGGCGATTATGGGGGAAAAGAAATAAGGAAAAAGGAATTATATAAATAAACATTTCCTCATTTAAACGGGTATCCCAAACAGGCTTAATCCGTACCCGAAATTAATCCCCTCAAAACCCGTCATACGAGCTCCAAAAAAATTCCCAGAAAATTTCTAAAAATTCCGGAAAAATTCTATAAGGCTATTTCTCAAATAACCCTATTAATTTAAATTTTTCGAGATCTCACAATATTAAATTGGCTTGAATTAAATGGTTGAATTAGATCAACCATGAGAGAGATTAAGTCAAGTTTGACTTGACTTGAGAGGAAGAGGAAGAGTCAAGTTTGACTTGACTTTATGCCACCTCATTGGTGAGTTGGCATTAAGTGGAACAATGATGATGCTCCACATCATCATGGTTACTTAAGTGAAGTGCCACCTCATGGGAGTTACCAAGAGTTGTGACTCTTGGTATCCCATGGAGGTTACAAACCACATAAGTGGAGTGTATGAGTTTCATTTTTGCAAGTGTAACTCTCATCTTCTTCCTCCTAGAGCTCTCTCTTCTTGCTCTCCCTCTTCTCTTGGTTGAACACCCTAGGTGCTAGCACACCTGTGTTTGGTCCCCTCCACCTAATTTTGTTCGTGTGGATACTTCTAGAGGGTTGTCTACTTTGACAATCTTGAGATCCGATAAACCGTTGGACTAGCGGGATAGCGAAGGGCATCGCATCAAGGGTAACACTCTTATCTAGTGTAGATCTAGACTTTAGAAACTCGTACTCATATTTTTGTTTTATTTTTCTTCGCACGGATCCGGTGGCAGGGGTTTCGGGGTTTCCGCGACGCGAAAAAGCGGTTTTCGCAGCCCGAAAAACCCAACATGTTTCACTTTCTTTGCTGAGCCAGCTTGTTTCTTATTCTTCTTATTGCCTTTCGACTTAGAAGTAGAAACATTTTAAGCAATGTGAACCTGAGAATTATGACGAAATAACCCTTCTACTGCCTGAAGTTCTATTAGTAGTTCTGCCAATGAATACATTCTTTTATTCATATTATAGTCCAGGCGAAACTGCTCAAAACTTCTGGGTAGCATTTGGAGAATAATATCGACCTGGGTTTCCCCATCGATTTCAACTCCAAGGATTTGTATCTCGTTCAATTAAGCTATCATCTTCAGGATATGATCTCTTACGGGTGTCCCTTCTAACTTGTTGGCTGTCATCAATTTTCTCATGTCCTAGCAGCTCGATTCTGGTGTCCGAAGAGTTCCTTGAGACTGTTCATCATATCATAAGTAGTTAGTAAGTCCTGATACTGATATTGCAGCACATTTGACATTGAAGCCAAAATTTAACACCGCACCATCTCATCTGCCATTACCCATTTCCTATGTTACTCAATCTCCTCTTCACTAGAATCACTATTAGGCACATTAGGGAAGGCCTCTAATAGTACAAACTTATAGCCTTCAGCAGTTAGGATAATGTCCAGGTTTCTTTTCCAATCTATATAATTGGGACCAGTAAGTTTGTTCTCTTTCAGTATAATGGCCAGTGGGTTGAAAGTCATCCCATGAATCACAAAATAAACATTTGGTCAAGACTCTAAATTTAGAATAATATTGATTCCTCAAATAATACTATTTAAATTTACCAACACCTCAAAACACCGTGAATTTTGCATGCCACGTTAGCGTGGGCGTATACAAATTCAACATTTGTAAGAGGAGGTTTTACCCATTAATTTTATTATCTTGTCATCCTAACTTTATGACAAATAAAATTAATAGTTGGTTTTCCTTTGGTCACGCAAAAAATAGCAGTGACTCCGTTGGGGAGGATACTATTAGATGCGCCTAAGTGTATACCATTACTTGATATTTAGTCCATTAAATAGGATTGTGCCGCTTCAGTTGGAGAAGATCACATGCTCCTAAATAATTTCCTATAACCATCCATAAAGGAAGCTTGATCTAGTGATCCGCAAACAAACTCATCTGTTGTGGAGGGAGGCACTTAGAGCCAACACGCAAGTTTGTTTCATCACTTACAAACTAGTAATGGAGACCGTGGAATTTATTTAAAATCCCTCTCCCACTTAGTTATTTAAGGTGAGGAATTTTTTCATGAAAGCACACATCACATGCACACACACATCACAGTAAATAAAAGCAATAAATATGGAAATTAATTTTCCAACTATTATGGTTTCTTCCATCACTGTCCTCCGTGTGCTGTCAGCCTTAGGGTTCATGTCGTCGGGTCCATCGAGCTTCCTTTTCTGCTGCACCTTTGGTCCTCTAATAGTCCCACGCCTCGCAAGGATACGATCCGCGACAAAAATAGAATTTTACATATATTGATCCTATATTCCACAAGGGAATGTACATGAAGTATAGATCAAACAAAAATGTAAAATCCTAGGGCTAATACAGCTCCTACTGTATTTAATAAATACAATCATGCACACACAAAAAATGCCCTTGTCATGTCCAAGGGTCCAATCACACACAATCACATTAAGCCATAATAGTTGGAGCCTACAACTATAGAGTTAGCATATCCTACTATTATCCTGCCTAAATTATGTATGACATGTGCATAATTATACTGAAAACCAAACACACAGAGGCAAACCCTAGCTCTGATACCATTTGTTGGTTGCTATTCGGAAAATCGTACCGGTTCCCCTGTACAAAAATTTTGTACAAGTCCTGAACCTTTCCTAACAACCTATTGTGTTCTTTAGAAATTAAATTTGGAATCAAAAATAGAACTTAACATTATTGATTCCAAATTCAACTTATCTATTCTTAGAGGTTTAGACTTGGTTCGCAAACGATGCTTAACATTATTAATCCAAATACACCTATGTTACAAATTTGATTAAATATTTATTTCAAAGTTTGGCTTCCAAGTCAAACGTGGCAAGGCACTAGGCCTTCTTGGGTATAGGATCATCCACCACTGCCAAGACAAAGCCTTACAAAGAAACCAATATTTAATCTCCTTATAGTAACCCTAGGTTTAACCATTAAGAACAATTGAATCACAAGATCGAAAAAAAAAGAAACAAAATCGAAACATAAATTTGATAGCCTAGAATCACTAGCCTCTTGTGTTTGGTATTTCAAGATCTAAACAAAAAGATAAACTAGTTATGATGCGAAAACTAATAACTAGTTATACCTTTTGTAGCTTATAGACCTCACGATCTTCTACCGTATTCCTCTTCTTATCTCGGATGTTGTGTGAGTGACTATTTACCGAGACGAGAATCCACTCAAGGCTCCTTCTTCTCCTTGCAAGTTTCGGCCACCAAGAATCTCCTAGAGATGAAGGTCTTCGGCCACCAACCAAGATTCAAGGGATGCAAAGAAACAAAGCCTCCTTTCTCTACTTCTTCTCCAAGCAAAATCCGGCCACCAAGAGTCTCTTAGAGAGTTGATGCCGCCGGCCAAAGAAGAAGAAAAGGAGGAGAGGATGAGGGCCGACCACACCAAGGAAGAGAGGAGAGGAAATAATAGATGATATGTTGTTGTGAGGTGAAGCACCTCTACCCTCTCTTTTATATTCCTTGGTCTTTGCAAATAAGGAATGTTTTATAATTAAAACTTCCTTATATTCATTGCCAATGTATCAAAAGGAAAATTTAATTAAAAATTTCCTTTTAATCCTCTATTGGCGGGCCACCTCATTGTCTTCCAAACAAGGAAAGTTTTAAACAAAAATTAAAACTTCCTAATTTGTTTCCAAAAATTTTTAAAATAAAAATTTCTCTTTAAAAAATTCCCTTAATGGTTGGTTATAAAAGGAAACTTTTATAAATTAAAATCTCTTTATTAAAACATGTGGATGATTACAAAAAGGAAAGTTTTCTCTAAAATTAAAATCTTCCTTTTAACTTCAAATAAGAAAAGATATCAAACCTTTTCTTAATCCTTTGTAGATACTTATAAAAGGAAAGATTTAATTTTAAAACTCTCTTTTAAATCATGGCTTCCACATAAGAAATGATTTTAAAAAATAATATCCCTTTTATTTAATTGTGGTCGGCCACCTAAGCTTGGGTTCAAGCTTGGGCCGGCCACCAACTAACCTTGGTTTGGCTGGCCCTAGCTTGGGCTCCAAGCTAGGCTTGGCCGACCGCCTTAAGGTGGGTAAAAGGTGGGTATGGGTGAGTATAAGACTTTATAAATAAGAGTCTACGATAGGGACCGAGAGGAGAAATTAGTTTTGGTCTCCCGATGAACTTGAGCTTCTCGTGTTCGCCCGAACACCCAACTCGAGTTCATCAATAATAACTCATACCAATAAAGAGTTATTATTGAAATACTACACCAATCCCATATTACTATATGGGCTCCTTCTCATCATGAGTGTGTTAGTCTCCCTATGTTTAAGATATCGAATGTACACTAATTAAATGAGTTACTGACAACTCACTTAATTAATATCTAAGTCCAAGAGTAGTACCACTCAACCTTATTGTCATGTCGGACTAATTCCACATGCAGGATTTACATGTCGATCCTTATGAGCTCCTCTTGGGGGCTTTATCAACCTAGATTGCTAGGACACAGTTTCCTTCTATAATCAACAACACACACTATAAATAATATCATTTCCCAACTTATCGGGCCTATTGATTTATTGAACTAAATCACACCCTTTGATAAATTAAAGAAATAAATATTAAGTATATGTGCTTGTTATTATATTAGGATTAAGAGCACACACTTCCATAATAACAGAGATCTTGTTCTTTTATTTAATCAGTATAAAAAGAAACTACCTCAAATGGTCCTGCTCAATACACTCAGAGTGTAGTAGTGTAATTTTATAGTCAAGATAAACTAATACCAAATTACACAACAACTATTCCAATTGTTTGTTCCTATCCATCTTAGTCGTGAGTTGCTGTTTATAATTTATAAGGAGCTGATAACATAATCTTCTGTGTGTGACACCATACACCATATTATCTACAATATAAATTAATTGAACAACTACACTTAGTACATAAATATAGACATTTGTCCAATATGATTCTTTATTTCAAAAATAATGTTTACAAAAAGCTAAGCTTTTAGTATGCAGTCTAACACATTGACCTGCTAGATGTCCGGTCCTCCAAAACCATCTATACTTCCTGCCTTATGACTTTACTTTGCCAAGCCTTCTACCTAGTATCTAATCCAATTAACCTGCTAGACTTTTCCTTTTCCAAAATTCACTAGGGCTTTTCCTTTATCAAGTATCACTTGGACATTCTAGTTGACTACCTGCACACTCAGTAAACTTTCATTAAATAAAAATAAGCCTTAATTTTGAACCTTTTCCAATTATCAAAAATCCAGTTCCTTCAACACCAATAGAATCATCATCGGAGGAGTCGAGGAAGAATGGCTCAGTCCAACCTCCTAACACAACCGGCAATAGACAATTTGCTATGACCCGAATTTGAACTCTAGTTTGAGTCTAAATTTGAACCAAAGTTTGAGATAAGCTATAGATCTATATATACTTTCCTGACAAGCCTAATAATGAGGTAGTCTCTCCCTTAGTTAATAAGTTATATACTGTCATTTGTAATTTGGTTTGAAATTAGCCAAATCCAATATCTAGGTCAAGTCACTCTAAAAGAAGGTAGAATTCCTTAAGGATAAGACTACCCTAAGCACTTCAAATGAATAAGTTCAAAATGGAACTTCAACACAAGTCCAACAACTTGAGTAATAAAATTCCTTTGTAAATTGAAGTTGAAGAACTAAAAGGATCATTAAAATGGTTAACTTCGATCTCCAAGTCCCTTAATATATTACTCAAAACACAAAGGTTCATATACAATTGATCGTCACACGCTTATAAGCCTAAGAAATGATTCAAAATCATATCTATTATTAGTTAATGAACTGCTAGAAATCAAGTCTAACCATGGGTCCCTAAATCAATCATGAGTATTTATGTTGGACTAAATCAATATTGAATCCACAATAGTTATATTCATTACCAAGATAAACTATATCAAAGTTATGATTTAGAGAGAACCAATAGAAAAAATAATTTTATTGTAAGATAAAATTGCATGATTGTTTCATTTGTTACTTTTATTATGCATCCTTAGTTTTTTTTTTACTTAACTTAGCATGGCTAGTTAACAAATAGTTAATTTGATACTTAACAACCTAGTGTTAGGATGTGGTGAGACGATAGTTTATTAGGGAGGCTAAGAATAAGTGTATCCAAGTTGGGTATGGATTATCCTATTTGGTGCACTTGGTTGAGAGAAATTAATTGAAGCTACCTCGCCACATCCTAAACTAGTTAGACCTAAATTTTTCAATAAGTAGGTTAAAAATATAATTTTTAAAAAGGCATTATTTAAGGAGGTGGTTGTTTCTCCAATATCAAAAAAGGTCATTATGCCTTACCACAACTTGTAAGTCAAATTTTGAAATGTGTATTTAACTGATTAATGGCCAAACCTAAATCTAATATAAGGTCAAATTAGATTTAAATTTCAAACTAATTCTCTTCAAGTAAAATAGAAAACCTTTTAACCAAACCTATAGGTTAACTCGATTAATAATCAAGAAAAGGGTGAAATGGAGACTAAGGTAAAATTGATCAAAACATTATAAATTAAATTCTATTCAAGAACCATTGTAAGTGCAAAAATAGAAAATTTTCAAAATTAAGTTAATTTTTGAAATAAAAGATTATCGATCTAAGTACACGGAATAGGTCGTGTCAAAACCATTTCAAGTTTCAAAGTTTTAAATTTAGGCACCCGTACCCTATTGAAGCCCACAAAATCCGTCCAAAAGCCTACCCAAAATGTCGCTGTTTGAGATGAAGGCGCCACAACATCTTCCATGTTCCAGAAATGTTGCCACGAAACCTGACAAAGGTGGTTCAAGCACATGGAACACCTTTGGGTAGAGCAGAATATGATTTTAGAAGGGGGACCCGTGGCTTCACTCCAGCACCTCCAAAGCTGTTTCCGAACTGTTTCTTCCCCATTTTATTTGGTCTAGTCTTTCATAGCCTAGGTAATTTGTTCCTATTTTAGTTGTCCAAAAAATGTTTTGACAACCTAAACTCAACTTGTCATTATTATGGTAAAATAAATCATTTATTTATGTTGGTTGGATTAAGAGAAGAGACATGAACCTGATTCCTCTAGCATCCCTAGCATGACATTAGGTTCCGTGCGGAGGAACTTAGGGTGTTCATAAGTGTGTCTAGAAAAGGAGAAAATAAAAAGTATGATTAGGGTTCATCCACCTAAGAGTTTTAGGTCATGGAGTTGGGACATGTATCAAATCATGTTAATATATTGTATTGTTCCTGTAACACCTATAAATTTCCTTTATTTTTACAAGCGCAAAAAGAAATAGAAGAAGAGAAATGAAATAAAAATATATGCATAATGGCCCGTGCTTGGATTTGAACCCGAGACCTCTTCCTTGAGATTTGTTTAAGTAGCTATTAGGTGGTGGTAAAGCATAACATGAGCAATATGAAACAATTCCTTATATGTGGATTATTTGCGAAGAGATGCTCCAACTTCCACTTAGTATAAAAAGGGTTGGATGAGATTAAAACCTAATCTTCCGCCTCCTCTTTCCTTTCTAGCTGAATCCCCTTCTCCCTCCTTTCAAGTTTCGGCCAAGGAAACCTAGGGCTCCAAGTCTTAAAGCTTTCAAAGGAGGGAATCTAAGGGGAGGGTCTCTCCCAAGGAGGTAGTATGCAAAAGAAGGACGAATCGGAGATTAAGGCATACGAGGCAGGATTTTGGGGTCTTCCTTGCACCTTATAATCGTAAGATCTAGCGAAAGGATGTAAGTATCTCTCACCTACAGTATGAGTAGCCCGTAATACATGTTACGATATGTTTTAAAGCGTGTTGCATGTTAAGGAGATAGATGCTATGATATGTAAGATACCTTGTAAAGTTTTGGGATTAAGAGCATGCTTAGATCATCTTGGTTTGCTTCCCATTAAGTTTTGGGACTAAGAAGTATAATCAAGTGCCCAAAGTGCTTCCCTATAAGTACGGGGCAATTAAGCGCACATAAGATGTTTCGTTAAATGCCAAGCAAGTGCAAGTACAAGAAATTAATAGTAAAAAGGAAGTATTTTACTTTAGAAATGCATGTACTGGACATAAGGTCCTTGGGTGGGCTCCTAGATCGCCCCTAGGCTCCTAGACCGCCTAGTAGTACCTTAATGGGTTCGGGATTAGCTACCTCGGATCTTATTAAGGATGCGTGCAAAATGGTACAATGGTGGGCCCAAGCAAGTGAGTATTATTTTCACTATTATGTAATATAAAGTTTTAAACTTCATGGTTTGTCTTAGTGGAAGTTTCCTAAGTTGAGAATTGAGTTATGTAGTGCAGAAGTGATAAACTCAATAATATGCCAAGATACTGTTTTATTTCTTACTAGCATGGTTTTTAGTTGTTGGTTTGCATGTAACCTGGTTTGAAAATACAAATCATGCACGTATTTCAATCGGTTTTAGTATGAACTCTCGAAAAAGCATGTTTACAATGTTGTATTTTTTCTTCAAGCAGTTTAAAAAGCATGTCCTCTGTTAATGTATGGTTTTGTGAGTAGATGGTATACTAAGATCTACTTATAGGTTTACATCCTTATACTAGAAAAGGTAAAAGGAAAGTTCGAGTAGGAGGAGGCAGCAGAGCGGTGCTTGGGGTGTGTGTGTGGCAACAATGGAAAGAGATCAGAGAATTTGTTACTCATTTTATTTTCCGAACACCAATTGGTAGCATCAGAGCGATCTATAATTTTAACCAAAAAAGAATAGTCAACATTAGGATATATGAACAATATGTAACAAATAAATTCAATAAAATTTGCATGGAATATTTAAATGGTGTTTACTTACTTGCAAGGCATATAGTTGTAAACAAAAGAAATACACAAAGAATTGAAACTCGAGACATTATGTAGTACTAATAAACTTTTGAGTTTTTTGTATTTTATATTTATTGTGTAATTGTAATAGTGGTGCAAGATCAGTATATATATTGTTCCGTGAAGTGAAAATAGGAGAATACAATTAAAAGAAAATATAACAAATAACATAATCGATCCTATAATTAGTAGCAAAGTGGTCATACACTTTTAGAAAGCTTACTATTTTTATCTACTTTTCAATTATGTATTGTCCTATATATAGAAAGAATGTAATATTTATCGAGTATATAATTTTGTTATGTATATCAGTTATTTAATTATAGGAAACATATTATATATACTATACACTTTTAGAAATAATACTATATACAAAATTGTTAACAAACATTTTGCTACAGAACATTGCAAACAGTCCTCGTAGTGAGTCTGCATAACTTTTTTTTTTAAAATACAACTTTTTCAAATCCACGTCATTGTTTCATTCTCTTTTTTTTTTTATATAAAATCAACATTTCCTCTCTTCATTCTCCTTGCCATAGACTTACTATTTTAACTGGGTCAAACTTATTACTTTAGCACTTAGAAATTATAAATTTTATTTTTTGACTTACTACTTTATGACAAAAATATTACGAAGTAAAATGTTACTTAAAATTAGAAGTGAGGCTTGTATTTTTTAACCAACATAGTCTAAAATGATATTTACTTCATCAATTTTATAACCCAAATAATTATCATATATTACTTCATAATTAAGAAGTGAGACTACTTTCCTTATACTGTAGATAAAGGTAAAGGAAAGCTCGAGTAAGGAGGGGCAGCAGGAGCAATGTTTGCTGGTGTGTGTGACGGAACAGTGGGAAGTGATCTTGGAACATACTAGTGCATGGAATATGTTAGATTTTGGTACTGATGGACCTATTTTCTTATCCTGCTTTGTATAAAAATACTATTAAGAATTGTGTATGATGAAATTGACAGTTTGTTAGTAATTAGCATGTCAAAGACTCTTTCTAAAGAAATGGGAG